>NC_051324.1:14773458-15045356 GCF_015220235.1 Choloepus didactylus
AATGAACTCAGGAAATGAACTGGCCACTTTGATGAACTCCTCAGGACATGCTTTGCTGGTCAACCAAAGAATAAGTGAAAGTCCTCTATCTGTCTAATTTAAAAGCCTTCAATTGTTTGGGTTAAATCCAGCTGACTGCATTCTCTCATTCTGGAAGACACACCTCTGTTGACATCATCAGTCACAGCTGCAGCCGATTGATGACTAATTTAGCAAACCAGGATTCTGTTTGACCAAGCAGCAACAAACATCTTGATGGCAACTGTTAGGTCAGTGCTTGCTTCACCAGACACCTGGGAACCATCACCTAGCCAAGTTGACACATGAACCTAACCATCACAGCCCAGCAGGGACCATTCATTGTATTTGAAGCTTTTGCTTAGGAAACTGGTGCTGACTGTTGGTGTGTGGGTGGCTCAGTGCTTGTGCATGCACCCTCCAAGAAACCAGCTGAAATCTAAGCCACTTTGAGAACCTTGTCTGAGGGTTGTCTTCTCCCCAGTTTCTAGCTGACATGAGGATTCTTTCCTGAGGTTTCTTAGCACTGGGAATTACTGTGGTATATTAGGAACCTTCTGGGACAGGAATTCCTATTTGGATTGATGGAAAAGATTAATAACTATTGGCTTTGATAGTAGCAATTTCTGAACAAAATGTTCAGCAGAGAAATAAATGTTGGAAAGTGGGCAAGTGGGACATGAAGTAGTGTACATGTAACTAGAAGGAAAGACAGGAAGATAAGAAACAGGAATGTGTAGCAATACACATGAACCATAAGAAAATACATGGCCTGTATTAACAGTTCAGTTCATATTAGAAATGTAATTTTAATCAACTACATTGAAGATACCACATTAATGCAAGCTAGGGACATGAAGCTGAGGGAGAGTAGTTATTTTAGGATGTTTTTCTTAATCATTTACATTATTTTGTTTGAAATATTGTGTTTCTTGTTTTTTTAATTTTTGATAAATTTAAAAATCAAATGAAATTAAGCAAAATGTAGTAAAAAATAACATTGAATAATAAGCACACACAGCATCATACATTTCTGCCATTCATGACAAAAATCCAGAAACTCACTCTAATCATTATCAAACATTGAATAAATCCAAATTGTGGAACATTCTATAAAATGATTCTTCAACAGTCTTCAAAAATATCAAGATCAAGGGAAAAAGATACATATTAGGATTAACGTGAAGATATTTATGATAAAGAATGCAATTTATGCTATAAGACTGGACCTGTTTTTTTCTTCCTTCATTTCAGTCATTAATATAATTATTATTTTGCTTGCTATAAAGTACTTTATTGCCATAATTGGTGAGGTATGAATAAGGCCTATAGATGAGATACTAGTACTACATGAAGGTTAATTTTCTGGTTTTCAGAATCTTTCTGTGAATACATAAGAAAATTTTTCTCTTACATGAAATGCTACAAGAATATATGAAGATAGAAACATTTTTATGCATTAATATACATGGTTGAGATAAATGAGATATTATCAACAGAAAATAAAGCAAATATTAACCTGATGAATAAAATAAAATAAACCCACATCAGATGAGATGGTTGCTCTTCTCATGATGGCAGAGGGTCATATCAGGTTGAACTTACACTGACCTGTCTTTCACTGGATTTGCGAAGAATGGTCAGAATCATTGTATCCTGATCATCAGCACATTCGGGATCATACATGCCATGGAAGCCTTGTTGGAAATTACTTTGTTAATAATATTGATTTTGGAGGCTGAACAATGAATGTGCCCCATCTGGGTGCTTAATCCCCCATGGACAGCACCATGTATAATAGAAATGCAGCATGCACTTTCACAGTTTGTAGGGTAATACTCTCAGTTTCAGGGCCAGGGGAGCCTGGCTCCCTGAGCAGAGAATTCTATTAGGTCTCTTTAAAATTTTTGGATACCAAACAAAAAACATTCCATGGACATCATCCCTACCTTCTGGGAGTACCCTCCCTTCTCCAAAATTATGGCTCCCACCAACTCTAAACTAATGCCACCAAAGGTCATGATCATTTCAGCACTGCATCACTGGACTCCCTTGAAAGTTAATCAGCATTTGTGCCCAGGCAGAGACCTCTGGCATGAACAAAACAGCAGCCAACAATGGCATTAAGACAGCCCAGAAAACAAACTTCATTCTAGGTAGAACCTGTGAAAAAGGTGGCCTCAACACAGGTGCCTAAGGCTTCCATGATATCAAGCTGTTTCTTGGAATGCCCATGCACATTCTCCATCATGGACCCTGCTCACAGTGAGTACTGGGGATGCTACACACCACACATCAAATCCATCAGTAACTTCTGCACCATTGAAAAAGTTAGGCAGACCCCAATTCAGCCAAGAACACTTACCTTAAAGCCCCAAGCAGCCAAAACATACCAGGAAGTTCCCCTGGGAATTTTGGGACAGAATCTTATTGGGAGAGTCAAAATCTTATAAGGATCAGGTGTGAAGCTGATGCTGCGGGCTGCAGAAACATCCTCATAGAACTACTTCAGACTGCTGGGGACCCAATTCCTCCCACATGGCCTGCCCATGTGGGTTGTCCTTTAAATTTTCCAAAGTCATGTATTAGCTAGGGTTCTCTAGGGAAACAGAATCAACAAGGCATAACTATAAATATAAGATTCATATAAATATCTCACACATCTATGGGAATGCATGAGTCCAAATTCCATAGGGCAGGCAGCAAACTGGCAACTCCAATCAAGATGTTCAATGAATTCCTTAGGCAGTGGTCTCGCAACTTCAAAGAAAGAGTTCAATGAACTCATCAGGAATTGAACTGGCCAGTTCAAAAAACTCCACAGGAAATGCTTCACTCCACAAAGCAACAATTAGGACAGTGCTTCCTTGACCAGACACCAGGGTACCATCACCTGTCCAAGTTGACAGATGAGTCTAACCATCACCATCAACCCCTTGCCAACTTGGCAGTTATAACATCACCTAAAACCATACATTATCTCTAAGTAGTGAATAATAGCAGACATATATTTTGTATAACAATAATCTGCTGTCCAGCAAACAATGGGAAATGCACTAAATCTCTTCAGAATAGGGTGAAAATTCTTGGGTGATATTAATTCTTAAAATTGATTTCCTTTAATTTAAATATTGCAAAATGAACAGTACAGCTTATAATATGATAAGGGGATAAGACAGAGAAGAAAGCAAAGATATTTGCTTTATAGACGAATGCAAACATACTCATAACAAAACCAGGAGGAAGTATTCATGCCATCCTTGTCCTCATTTCTGTAACTGGTCACATGGCTGTAGTTCATATTCATCATTACCTTCTTCCATTACCCATTCCATGTTCCCTTTACTCTCAGGAAGCACTTCAGTTGACTGTGGTTCTTTGCCTGGTAGGGGGACCCAAACCTTCATTTCTGAAGTTTCTTGGCCATTGGTAGTCCTGACTGGATTGGGTTGTTGCAGTTTTCCATTGACTTTAATAACAGGGCATGGTAGTACTAAGTGATAACTGAGTGGATCTCCTGTATTCCAGGAAAACTCTTCTTTACCTCCAATTTTTAGTTGCAGTGCTATTTCCCCTTGATAGGTTCAATCACCCCAGCGAGTACAGTAACACCCTTTCTTGCCTGTTGATTCAGAGGCATAAAAAGAACAAACTGGTCAGGTGGCAGTCTTAACTTCCAGTTCAAAGGGATTATTTTTGTGTTTCCTGTTGGAAGCTCTCCCCCTTTTGGAACAAAGATGCATAGAGCAGCAGAGCTTAAGCTTGCAGGGACAGGAAGCAAAAATTTACCTAGTGGATCACTAGGAATGTTAGTGAGTGGGGCCACTCCTGTTTCCACCCCTTGATTCCTGGACCCATGAATCCTGGATGTGGGAGAAACAGCACCATAGAATGGATGATGATTCAGAGCACACATAGACTCCTGGAGAGCACTGCCCCAGTCCTGCAAGGTATTGCTACCCAGTTGACACTGTAATTGAGTCTTCAACAGGCCATTCCACCATTCCATAAATGCAACTGCATCTGGATGATGGGGAATATTGTAAGAACAGAGAATTCCATGAGCATTTGCCCATTCCGTCATTTCATTTGCTGTGAATTGGGTTCCATGGTCAGAAGCAATGCTGTGTGGGATGAAATGATGGTGGTTAAGGCATTCTGTAAAGTACCTGGATGGTAGTTTTGGCAGATGCATGTAATGCAAGGAAGGCAAACCCATATCTGGAGTATTTGTTTATTCAACTAAGAACAAATCTCTGCCCCTTCCATTATGGAAGTGTTCCAATGTTATCAATCTGCCATCAGGTAGTGAGCTGATCACCTCAGGGAATAATACCATATCATGGGCTGAGTGTGGGTCTCTCCTGCTGGCCAAATGGGCAATCAGCATTGACTGTGGCAAGTTCAGCCTTGGTGAGTAGAAGTCCATGTTCCTGAGCCCATGCATAACCTCCATCCCTACCACAATGACCACTTTGTTCATGAGCCCATTGGGCAATGACAGGAGTGGCTGTGGAAAGAGGATGATTGGTATCCACCAATTAGTCATTTTATCCATTTGGTTATTAAAATCTTCTGCTGAAGTCACCCTCTGATAAGCCTTCACATAGGACAGAAATATCATCATGTTTTTTGCCCACTCAGAAAGGTCTATCCACATACCCCTTTCCCAGGCTTTGTCACCAATGTTCCAATCATGTTCCTTCCAATTCCCTGCCTATCCAGCCAAACCATTAGCAATAGCCCATGAATCAGTATAAAACACTCCTCTTTCCAATTCTTCCAAGCAAAGTTAAAAACCAGGTGTACTGCTCAAAGTTCTGACCACAGTGAGGATTTCCCCTCACCACTTTCCTTCAGGGAAAGACCAGAAAGGGGCTGCAGTTCTGTAGCTGTCCAATTTTGGGTGGTACCTGCATATTATGCAGTACCATCTGTAAACAAGGCCCAAGTTTTCCTTTCCTCAGTCAGCTGATGGAAAGTAACTCCCCAAGATGCCATAGCTTTGTGCTGGGAAAGAGTTGGTAAGGTGGAAGGAGTGTGGGCCATGGGAATTTGGATCACTTCCTCATTTAACTTACTTGTGCCTTCAGGAACTGCTCCATCTCTATTTCATATATACCATTTCCAATTTTTGGTGCAGTGCTGCTGTGCACACCCAACTTTAGTGCTTGGTGGGTTGGACAACACCCAGCTCATGATAGGTCACTAAAGTCTCATGGTAAGTTGGTGGCCCATGGTTAAGCAACTGTCTCTACTAAGGCCCAGTAGCAGGCCAACAACTTTTTCTCAAATGGAGAGTAGTTATCTGCACAGGATGGTAAAGCTGTACTACAAAAGCCTAAGGACCTGCATCATGATTATCCTATAGGGGTCTGCCGAAGGTTCCAAACAGCATCTCTATTTGCCACTGACCCTTCCAGCAACATTCAATCAGGTGGATCATATGGTCCAAATGACAGAGCAGCATGTACAGCAGACTGGACCTATCACAGAGCCTCATCTTTTTCCAATTACCTCTCAAAATTAGAAGCTTTTCTGGTCACTTGGTAAATGGGCCAGAATAGCACACCCAAATGAGGAATATATTGTCTTCAAAATTCAAAGAGGCCAACTAATCACTGTGCCTCTTTTTTGGTCATAGGAGGGGCCAGATGCAACAGATCCTTAACCAGATCCTTAGAAGGTATATCTCAACATGCCTCACACCACTGAACACTTAGAAATTTTACTGAGGCTGAAGACCCCTGTATTTTTGATGGATTTATCACCCCCTCTGACATGCAATTACCTTACCAACAAATCTAGATTAGTTGCTACTTCTTGCTCACTAGGTCCAATCAACATATCATCAATATAATGGACCAGTGTGATGTCTTGTGAGAGGGAAAAGAGATCAAGATTCCTGCAGGCTATGTTATGACATAGGACTGGACAGTTGATATAACCCTGAGGTAGCACAGTGAATGTAAACTGCAGGCCTTGCCAGCAGAATGTAAACTCTTTCTAGTGGTACTTACTAACAGCTATTGAGAAAAAAGCATTTGCCAGCTCAATAGCTGCATACCAGGTACCTGGGGATGTGTAGATTTTTGCAAGCAATGATAACACATCTGGAACAGCAGATGCAATTGCAGTCATCACTGGGTTAAGCTTACAATCATCTACTGTCATCCTCCAAGACCCATCTGTTTTCTGCAAAGGCCAAATAGGAGAGTTGATTGGGAATGTTGTGGGAATCACCACCACTGCACTCTTCAATTCCTTAAGAGTTGCATTAATCTCTTCAATCCCTCCATGAATCCAATATTGCTTCTGCTTTACTATTTTTCTAGGCAGGTTCAGTTCCAATGACTCCACTTGGCCTTTCCCACCATAATAGCCCTCAGTCCATGAGACAGGGAACTAATGTGAGGATTCTTCCAGCTGCTGAGTATGTCTATTCCAATTATGCATTCCAGCACTGGGGAAATAACCACAGAATGGGTCTGGGGACCCACTGGACCCACTGTGAGATGGACCTGAGCTAAGACTCCATCAATCATCTGACCTTCATAAGCCCCAACTCTGACCAGTCAACCAGAGTGATGTTTTGGGTCTCCTGGAATTAGTATCACTTCTGAACCAGAGTCTAATAATCCATGAAATATCTGATCATTTTCTTTTCCCAGATACACAGTTAGCCTAGTAAAAGTCCATATATCACCTTGGGGAAGGCTGGAGGAAGATTAACAGTATAAATTTTTGGCAGTGTAACAGGGTCCTTCCCCAAGTGTACCTGGCCTTCTCATTCAAGGAGCTCTGGAGGTCTAAAATGTCTCATCTGGGAATAAATTAAGGGGCCATGACTCTGTTTTTGTAATTCAAAGGAGACTTTTGTTCACTTGACCTAGAATTCTTCTGCTTATATAGTACAAACAAGAATTAATGTGAGTATATACACCTGACAGTGAATGCAATGTATAAAAGACTGGACATGTTTGTTTGTTTGTTTGTTTTTCTTTTCCTATCAGTCTGTAGTGCTCCCTTTAGTATTTCCTGTAGGGCAGGTATCTTGTTCACAAACTCTCTCATTGTCTGTTTGACAGAGAATATTTTGAACTCTCCCTCATATTTAAAGGACAGTTTTGCCAGATATAGGATTCTTGGTTGGTGGTTTTTCTCTTTTTTTTTTTTTTCTTTTTCTTCCTTCATGTCTATTATTATTATTAAGGTTTTGGTGGCTATAAAGGACATTATTGGGGTAATTGATGGGATATGGATAAGGCCTATAGATAAGAAATGAGTACTAAACCAAGGATAAATTTCTGATTGTGACAATCTTTCTTTGAATACATAAGAAAATTTCCTTGTTTGTAGATGATATGCTACAAGCATATATAATGATAGAAACATTTTTTATGCATAAATATCCATGGTTGAGGAAAATGAGATATTATCAACAGAAAATAAAGCAAATTTAACTTGAAAAAATAACATGAAATAAATCAACCTCAGATGAGGTGGCTGCCATCCTCATGAAGGCTTATGGTCAGATCATGATGACCATACACTGACCTGCCTTGCACTGGATTTGTGAAGAATGGTCAGAATCAGTGCCACCTGGAGCTAATCTATTGGCAATCATCCCATTTGGGATGAGATGGACCTGGGAAGTCTTATTTTGATAAGAACATTGATTTCAGAAGCTGAACACCCAATATGACCCATCAAGGTGCTCTGTATCCTAAGGACAGCACCATGGGTAAGAGGGATGCAGTGTGGGCTTTCACAGTTTCTTGGGGAAAACTCTCACTGTCAAGGAAAGGAGAGGCTTCTCCAAGAGCAGAGAATTCCCTTAGAGCTAATTAAATTTCTTGGACCCAGAACCAAACAACATTCTGTGGACACCATCAATACTTCCTTCTGGGATTCCCCTCCACTGTCCCAAATTATGCCTACACCCACTCAAAACTAATACCATCACAGGTCATCACAATTTAGGCACTGCCTCACCAGACTCCCTTGAAGAGAGTCAGCATTCATGCCCAGAGACTTCTGGTGGGCAAAATTTTAACAGCAAACCCCAGAATTAAGACACCCTGGGAAACAAACATAATTTCAGTTAGAACCTGTGGACATGGTGGACTAATCCCAGGTGCCAAAATCTTCCTTGATATCAAGCAATTTCTTTGCACATGTGCATGCCCCAACATGGACCCTGCCCACAGTGAGAACCAGGGATGCAAAGCACCAAACCTCAAATCTGCCAGTAACTTTTGTGCAATTGAAAAAGTTAAGCAGGCACCAGTTTGGCCAGGTGCACTTATCTTAAATCACCAAACAGCCTAAACTTACCAGAAGGACCCCCTGGGAGTTTGGGGACAGGATCTTCCTGGGAGAATGAGAAACTCACTAGGATCAGGCATGCAGCTGATCCTGTGGCCTGAAGAAGCAACCCAAACAGCTACTTCAGAGTGCAGGGGACCCAATTCCTATTAAAAATGTCTCCCCATGGGGGGTGCCAATTAAATTTTCAGACCCCAGAGGAAGCCATTGTATTTGAGTCTTTTGTTTAGCAACCTGGTGCTCATTGTCAGGTGGGCAGGAGGCTAGCACTTGTGCATGCGTCTTCCAAGGAACCACCTGAAATCTATGAGGCTTTGAGAACCTGTTTTGAGGCTGTTTTCTCCCCAGGTTCTAGCTGAAATGAAGTTTATTTCCTGAGGTTTCTTAGCACTGGAAATTCCTGCTGTATATTGGGTACCTCTTGGGAAAGAATTCATATTTGGATTGATGGAAAAGATTCAGTAACTGTTGGTGGTGATCATAGCAATTTCTGCATACAATTTATGGCAGAGAAATATACATTTGAAAGTAGGCAAGTAGGACATGAGGGAGTGTATACA
Source organism: Choloepus didactylus (assembly GCF_015220235.1). NCBI lineage: Eukaryota > Metazoa > Chordata > Mammalia > Pilosa > Megalonychidae > Choloepus > Choloepus didactylus. The sequence continues at coordinate 14,782,365 of NC_051324.1, forward strand.
TAATAAGAATGAAAGACAGGAAAATAAAAAACACAGGCATCTGTAACAGTACATATGACCCATGAGAAAATACATGGCCTGAATTAACAGTACAGTTTATAATGTTGGAAATGTAATTTTAATCAACTGCATCAAAGATATCATATAAATGCCAGCTAGGACCATGATGCTGAGGAAGTTATTTATATTTGTTTATCTTAATCATTTGCTTTGTTTTGTATGAAATATGGTGTTTTCTAGTTGTTTGTGTAATGTTTTTAATTTTTTATAAAGTAAAAATAAAATGAAATAAAAGAAAAAAGTAAAAAATAACATTAAAAAAAAATCACATTGTTGGCACCATACATTTCTCCCATTCATGTGCAAAATCTAGAGCCTCAATCAAATCATGAGCAAATATGGAATAAATCCAAACTGAGGAACATTCTAAAAAGTAATTCTCCAACATTCTTTAAAAACATCAAGATGAATGAAAAAAGATATATGTTTGGAATAATGTGAAACATACCTGACAACTAAAGGCAATGTATGTTATGAGACAGGACCCTAATTTATTTTCCTTCTCTACCTTCATGTCTATCACTATAACTATTAAGGTTTTGCTTGCTTTATATGACATTGAAGCAATTTGTGAGATATGGATAAGGCCTGTAGAGGAGACACTAGTACTACAAGGCTATTTTTCAAATTGTGAGAATTTTTCTGTGAATACATAACAGAATTTCTTTGTTCTTACATGAATTTCTACAAGAATATATAAAGATATAAATATTTTGCTTATGCATTAGTATCCATGGTTGAGAAAACTGAGATATTATCAACAGAAAATAGAGAAAATGTTAGTTAGATGAAAAAAATAAAATAAATCAACTTCAGATGAAGACAGAAGGTCAAATCAGGGTGAACTTACACTGACCTGCATTTCATGGAAGTGTGAACAATGATCACAATCAGTGACACTTGGAGCTTAACTTTTGGGCATCAGCACATTTGTGAGCAGAAAGGATCAGAAGGGACACACAGGCCAGGAAAGTCGTCTTGGATTTTACATTGTTAATAAAAATGTTTTCACAGTCTGAACAAACAACCTGCCCCATCTGTATGCTCTGCCTCCCAAGGACAGCACCATATATAAGGGGCATGTGGGGTGGGCTTTCAAATTTTGGAGGGAGATCTTGCAATGTCAGGTCCAGGGGAGGCTTGCTCCCAAAGCAGGTATTTCCCTTAGGACCCTAAAAATTATTGGACCCAGAAACAAACAATATTCTGTGTATACCATCATCCCTACTTTCTAGGGGTCCCCTCCCTTCTCCCCAATTAAGCCTCCAACCCACTCAAAAGTAATACCCCAACAGGTCATCACCATTTTGGCACTGCATCACTGGACTCCCTTGAAAGTCAGCATTTATGTTCAGAGATATCTGGTGGGCACAAAATACAACAGCAAACTCCAGCATTAAGAAAACCTGGGAAACAAACATCACTTCAGGTAGAGTCTGTGCACAGGATAGACTCATCTCAGGCACTGATAGCTTCCTTTATAGCAAGCAGATTCTTGGAATGCAAATGTGCATGCCCCATGGTGGAACCTTCTCACAGTGAGCACCAGGGATGCTAAGACCCAAGCCACAAATCCACTGGTGACTTCTTTGCCATTTTAAAAATTAGGCAGGCCCTAACTCCACCAGGTGCACTTATATTAATGTGTCAGGCAGCCAAAACCTACCAGGAAGTGCCCTGGGAATTTTAGGACAGAATGTCCTTGGCAGAGTCAAAAGCTCACCAGGATCAGATGTGCAGCTGATCCCATGGGCTGCAGAACATCCCCATAGTGCTAGTTCAGACTGCTGGGGCCCCATTTACTCCCATTAATGTCTGACCATGTGAGGTTGCCCTTTAAATTTTCAGACCCCAGAAGGAGGCATTGTATTTTAGGCTTTCACTAGCAAACTGGTGCTCATTGTAAGGTGGATGGGTAGCTCCTTGATTGTGCATGTCTCTTCAAAGGAACCACCCAAAATCTAGGCCAATTTGAGAACCTGGTCTGATGCTGTCTTCTCCCATTTCTAGCTGAAGTGAGGTTTCTTTCCCTAGGTTTATTAGTGTTGGGATTTCCTGCTGTATATCAAGAAACTATTGGGACAGGAATTCCTATTTGAATTGACAGAAATGATTCAATAACTGTTTCTGTTGACTGTGGCAGATTCTGCACATAAGGTAATCTATATTTGAAAATGGGTAAGTGGGACATGAAGTAATGTTTATTTATCTAGAAGGAAAGACAGGAAAATAAGAAACATTGGTGTGTGCAGAAATACACATAAGGAAATACATGGCCTGAAGTAACAATACAGTTTATAAAATTAGAAATGATCTTTCATCAACTGCATTGAAGATACCACAAGAATGTGAGCTAGGAGCATAAGGCTGAAGAAAAGTAGTTACATGTTTTATTTGTTTTTCTTCATCCTTTGCTTTGTTTTGTTGGAAATGTGGGTTGTTTTTTTTGCCATTTTTGTGTTGTTTTCAATTTTTGAGAAAGTAAAAATAAAATAAAAAGTAAAACAGTTTACATTTAATAAACTATCACACTGATGGTACCATACTTTTCTGTCACTCCTGCTCAAAATCCATAAACTCAATCTAATCATGAAGAAACACTGAATAAATGAAAATTGAGGAACAGTCCATAAAATGATTCCTCAGCACTCTTCAAATATGTAAAGATGAAAGAAAAAGCAAATCTATATTTAGATAAAGGTTAATAAATATATATGACAACACAATTTATGATATGAGACTGGACCTGTTATGGTTTTTTTCTTCCTTCTTTGTGATTATTACTATTATTAAGGGTTTCTTGCTATAAAGGACATTATTGTGGTAATTGATGAGATATGGATAAGACCTATAGTTAAGATACTAGTACTACAACAAGGTTAATTTTCTGATTCTGAGAACCTTTCTGTGAATACAAAAGGTAATGTCTTGTCCTTAGATGAAATGTTACAAGAATACATAAATATAGAAACATTTTGTTTAGGCATTAATTTCCAATGGTTGAGAAAAATGAGTTATTATCAACAAAAAATAAAGCAAATATTAAATTAGTGTATAAAATCAAATAAAATAAATCAACTTCAGATAAGGTGTTGACCTCATCATGAATGCAGATCATCAGATGAAGATGAACTCACACTTAACTGCCTTTTACTGCATTTGAGAAAAATAGAATCAGTGCCACCTGGATCTATATTTGGGCATCAGCAGATTCATTATCAGAAGGGCCAGGGTAGTCTTCTCAGATTTTCCTTTGCCAATAACATTGATTCCAGAGGCTAAACAAACAATGTGTCCCATCTGGTAATTCTGTTTCCCAAAGTCAGGACCATCTATAAGGGGGGCATGGGATTGGCTTTCAAAATTTCCTTGGGATCACTTTCAGTGTTAGGGTCAGGGATGCTGAGTTCCAAGGCAGGGAATTCCCTTAGAGTTATGGGAAATCTCAGACCTAGATCCAAAATATAGTCCATGGACACCATAATTCCTGCCTTCAGGGAGTTCCCACACTTGTCCCATTTTATGCCTCCAATCCACTCAAAAGAAGAATGTAACAGATAATCAGCATTTCAGTATTGGACTACCTTGAAAGTCACTCAGCATTTAGGACCAGAGACCTCTGTTAGGCACAAAATACAGCAGCATATCCCAGTATGAAGATAAGCCAGGAAAAACATTATTTCAGAACCTGTGGACAGGGCAGATGCATCAAAGGTGCTAAATCTTCCTTGATATCAAGTGGTTTCTTGGAATGTGCATTCACTTACCCAATAGCATGGCCTGGTCACAGTGCACACCAGAGATGCTAAGCACCAAACCTCAAAGCCGTCATTAACTTCTGTCTCATTGAGAAATATAGGCAGGACCAACTTGACTAGTGGCACTTAGCTAAAAGCTCCAAGCAGCCATAACCTACCAGGAAATACCCCTGGGGTTTTGGTACTAAATCATTAGAGAGTTCAAAGCTCACCAACTATCAGGAATGCAACAAAACCTGTGGGCTGAAGAAGCAACCCTATACAGCTACTTCAGACTGCTTGGACCACAATTCCTCCTATCATTGGCTGCCCATGTGGTGTGTCCTTTAAATTTTCAACCCCAGAAGGACCCATTTTATTTGAGGCTTTCACTTAACTACTGGCTGCTCATTGTTAGGTGGGTGGGTGACTCTGTGATTGCCCGTGTGCCTTCCAAGTAACCACCTGAATCGAGGCTGCTTTGTGAAAGTTGTTTGAAGCTGTCTTCCCCCCAGTTTCTAGTTGAAATGAGGTTTCTTTCTGTGGTTTCTTAGGACTGGGATTTACTGCTGTATACTGGGGACTTCTTGGGAAAAGAATTCCTATTTGGATTAATAGAGATGATTCAGTAACTCTCGTTGATTGTAGCAAATTCTGTATATAAGGTTTAGCAGAAAAATATATATTTGAAAGTGGGTAAGTGTGACATGAAGTAGGATATGTGCAACTAGAAGCAAAGACTGGAGAATAAGATAAATAGAGATGTGTAGCAATACACAAGATCCATAAGAAAATATATGGCCTGAATTAACAGTATGGATTGTAATACCAGAAATCTAATTTTTAAACCTTTTTTTAATTGTGATTTTTCACATGCCATACAATTCTCCAAAGATCCAAAGTGTGGAATCAGTTGCCCCCGGTACCATCATACTGCTGTGCATCCATCAACACAACTAATTTTGGATCAATTTTTAGAACATTTTCATTACTCTAGAAAGAAATAAAGAAAAAGAAAAAAATGAAAAGGAAACTGAAGTCCTCCCATATCCCTAACCACCCCCTCCATTGTTTACTCATAGTATTGGTATAGTACATTTTTTACTGTTTATGAAAGAATGTTGAAATACTACTAACTGTGGTATATAGTTTGCAATAGGTATATATTTTTCCCTATATACCCCTCTATTATTAACCTTTACTTGTAGTGTCATACATTTGTTCTTGTTCATGAAAGAGATTTCTAATATTTGTACAGTTAATCTCAGACATTGCTCACCACAAGGTTTACTGTTTTATACCTCCAACTTTCTTTCTGGTGACATATATGACTCTGAGCTTCCCCTTTACACCACATTCAGCACTGTTAGTTATTCTCACAATGTGCTACCAAAACCTCCGTTCATTTCCAAACATTTAAGTCCTTTCTAGAACACTCTGCTCATACTAAGCAACTTCTCCCTATTCTTTAGCCTCGTTCTGTATCTTGGTAACTTATATTTCATGTCTATGAGTTTACTTATTATAATTAGTTCCTACCAGTGAGACTCTGCAACATTTGTCTTTATGTGTCTGGCTTATTTCATTCAGTATATTACCCTCGAGGTTTAATCATCAACCCATTTTTTTTAAGACAGTTTTGTTCACATAGCATACATTCCATCCTAAGTAAACAATTGATGGTTCCCTGTGTAGTCACATATTTATGTGTTCACCACTCTCACTACTATCTATATAAGGACATCTACATTTCTTCAACAAAGCAAGAGGGAGAATCAAAGAAGGTGGAGAGGCAAAAAATAAATAAGACAGAGGGAAAACAAAAATCATTACAGCTAGGAAGCAGCAAAAGGAAAGATAAACTCAGATCAAAGTAGAATAAAAAGTCAGACAACACCACTGTTGTCAAGAGTCTCACACCCCTCCACTGTGCCCCTCTCTTATCTGCATTTACCTTTGTGTATTGCCTTTGTTACATTAAAGGAAGCATAATACAATGATTCTATTAATTATATTCTCTTGTTTATGTTGATTGTACTTTCCCCCATTATCTCCCTATTTTTAACACCTTGCAAGTTTGACATTCATTTGTTTTCTTTCATAAAATATATATTTGTACATTTTATCACAATTGTTGAACACTCTAGGTTTTGCTGAGTTATACAGTCCTAGTCTTTATCTTTCCTCTTTTCTTCTGGTGTCCCACATGCTCCTAACCTTCCTCTTTCAACCATATTCATAGTTATCTTTGTTTAGTGTACTTACATTGCTGTGCTACAATCACCCAAAATTGCATTCCAAACCTCTCACTCCTGTATTTTCCTATCAGTCTGTAGTGCTCCCTTTAGTATTTCTTGTAGGGCAGGTATCTTGTTCACAAACTTTCTCATTATCTGTTTGTCAGAGAATATTTTGAACTCTCCCTCATATTTGAAGGACAGTTTTGCCAGATATAGGATTCTTGGTTGGTGGTTTTTCTCTTTTTTTCTTATAAAATCACTGGATTTGCACAAATGGTCAGAATCAGTGCCATGTGGAGCCAATCTATTGGGCATCATCACACTCAGGATCATATGGGCCAGGGAAGTTTTCTTGGAAATTACTTTTTTCATAACATTGATTTCTGTGGCTGAACAACCAATGTGCCCCATCTGGATGCTCTGTCTCCCAAGCACAACACCATATGTAATGGGGATGTGAGAGTGGGCTTTCACAATTTCTAGGGGAAAACTCTCTGCCTCATGGCCAGGGGAGGTGGTACCCTGCACAGGGAATTCCCTTAGGGAACTTTAAAATTCTTGGACACAAATTCAGATATTCCATGGACACCATCATTCCTGCCTTCTTGGATTCCCATCCCCTCTCTGAAATTATTACTCCAACATACACAAAATGAATACCCCAGGCACCACATCACTGGGGTCCCTTGAAAGTCAATCAGCACTTATGCCCAGACAGAAACAACTGCTGTCCACAAAATACAATCCCCAGCATTGAGAAGTGCAGGAAAACAAACATCACTTCAGGTAGAACCTGTGGACTCTGTGAACTCATCGCAGGTGCAAAAAGCTTCCTTGATATCAAAGCAGTTTATTGGAATGCACATGTGCATGCCACAGTGCTGACCCAGCTCACAGTGAGCACCAGGGATTCTGAGAATCAAGCCTCAAATCCATTGGAAACTTCTGTGCTACTGAAAAAGTTAGGCAGTCCCCATCTCACCCAGGCACACATATCTTAAAGCCCCAAACAGCCAAAAACCTACCAAGAAGTCCACCTGGTAATTTTGGGACAGAAACTTCTTGGGAGACTGAAATGCTTACAAGGATCAGGTATGCAGCTGATCCTGTGGGCTGCAGAAGCATCCCAGACTTAGGGGCCCCAATTCCTCTACCAATGCCTGCCTCAGTGGCGTGAACTTTAAATTTTCAGAACCCTGAGGGAGCCATTGTATTTGAAGGTTTTGCTTAGCAAACTGGTGCTCAGTGCTTGCATATGCACCTTCCAAGGAAATACCCCAAATCTATGCCACTTAGTGAACCTCTACTATGGCTCTCTTCTCCCCAGGTTCTAGCTGAAGTGAGATTTCTTTCATGAGGTTTCTTAGAGCTGGGAATTACTGCTGTATATTGAGCACCTCTTGGGACAGGAATTCTTGTTTGGATTGATGAAAAATACTCAGTAACTTTTGATGTTGTTTGTAGCACTTTCTGCACATAATGTTTGGCAGAGAAATATATATTTGAAAGTGAGTAAGTGGGACATGAATTAGTGTATATGTAACTAGAGAGAAAGACAGGAAAATAAGAAACATAGGAGTGTGTAGCAATACAAATGACCAATAGGAAAATATATAGTCTGAATTAACAGTACAATTTATAATCTTAGAAATGGAATTGTAAACAACTGCATTGAAGATACTGAATTTATGCAAGCTAGGAACATGATGCTGAGCAACAGTGGTTACTAAGGCTGTTTTTCTTAAGCATTTGCATTGTTTTGTTTGAAATATTGTGTTTTTGTTGTTTTTGTTCATGTTTTTAATTTTTCAATAAAGTTAAAAATAAAATGAAATTTTGAAAAGGATTAAAAAATAAAATTGAATAGGTAGTCACACTGATGACAACATACTTTTCTTCCATTCATGCCCAAAATCCAGAAAATCAAACTAATCATGAACAAATAAGGAATAAATCCAAACTGAGGAACATGCTATAAAATGATTCTTCAACACCCTTCAAATGTATCAAGATGAAGGAAAAAAGGATATATACTCTGATTAATCTGAATATAGATACCTGACAACGAAATGCACTATATAATATGAGATTGGACATTTTAGATTTTTTCTTTTTCTTCCTTCATTTCTATTATTATTATTATTATTTTATGCTTGCTATAAAAGACATTTTGGGGATAATTAGTGAGGTATGTATAAGGCTTACATAAGAGCTACCAGTTCAAACCAAGGTCATATTTCTGATTGTGAGAATTTCTGTGAATACCTAAGAGAATTTCTTTGTTCTTAGATGAAATGCTACAAGAACATATAATGATAGAAACTTTTTGTTTATGCATTAATATACATGGTTGAGAGAAATGAGGTGCTATCAACAGAAAATAAAGCAAATGTTAACTTGGTGAAAAAATTTTTAAAAAATCAATTTCAAATGATTCAGTTGCCCTCCACATGAATACAGAAGGTCAGATTAGGGTGAACTTACACTGACAAGACTTTCATTGTATTTGCACAGAATGTTCAGAATCAGTGCCACCTAGAGCTAATCTATTGGGCACAGCACATTCAGGATCAGACAGGCCAGGGAAGACTTCTTGGAATTTACTTTGCAAACAACATTGATTTTCAGTAGCAGAACAACCAATGCACCTTATCTGGGTGCTTTATGTCCCAGGGACAGCACCATCTAGAAAGGGGATATGATGTGGGCATTCAGTTTCTAAGGGGAATTTTTCAGAGTCAGGGCCTGTGAAACATGGCTCCTAGAGAAGGGAATTCCCTTAGTGCTATTTCAAATTCTTGGACCCAGAACCAAACAATATCCCATAGACAGCATCATTCCTGCCTTCTGGGAGATGACTCCCTTCTCACAAATTATGCCTCCAACCCACTCAAAACAAGTACCACCACAGGTCATCACCATTCCAGCACTGTGTCCCTGTGACTCCCTTGAAAGTCAGTCAGCATTTATGCCCAGAGACCTCTGGCTCATACAAAATACAGCACCAACCCCAGCATTATGACACATAGGAAACACATCATTTCAGGTAGAACCTGTGGGCAGGGTGGTCTCATCCCAGGTACCTAAATTTTCCTTGATATCAAGTTGTTTCTTGGAATGTGCATGCACATGCTCCACCATGGACCCTGCCACAGTACCAGGGATGCTAAGCACAAAACCTGAAATCCATCAGTAAATTCTGTGCCATTGAAAAAGTTAGGCTAACCCCATTTCAGCCAGGCACCATTATCTAAAGCCACCAAGAGCTAAAACCTACCAGGAAATCCCCTGGGAAATTTGGGACAGAATTTCTTCAGAGAGTCAAAATCTCAACAGGGTCAGTGGTGAAGCTGATACTGTGGGCTGCAGAAGCATCCCCATACAGCCTCATCAGACTGCTGGCACCTCAATTCCTCCAACCAATGCCTACCCACCTGGGGTGCCCTTTAAATTTTTAGACCCCAGAAGGAGCCACTGGATTTGATGCTTTCACTTAACAACCTGCTGCCCCACATTTTGTGGGTGGGTTGTTCAGCACTTGCATATGTGCCTTCCAAGGAACCAGCTGAAATCTAGGCCACTTTGAGAACCTGGTCTGAGGCTATCTACTCCCCAAGTTCTAGCTGAAATAAGATTTCTTCCCAAGGTTTCTTAGCACTGTGAATTCCTGCTGTGTATTTGGACCCTCCTGGGACTGGAATTCTTATTTAGACTGATGAAAAAGATTCAGTAACTGTTGGTGTTGTTTGTAGCAATTTCTGTACATATTGTTCAGCAGAGAAATATATATTTGAAAATGGGGAAGTGGGACATGAATTAGTGTATATGGAACTAGAAGGAAATACAGGAAAATAAGAAACATAGGAGTGTACAGATATGCACATGACCCATAAGAAAATACATGGCCTGAATTAACAGTACAATGTATAATACTAGAAATGTAATTTTAATCAACTGCATTGAAAATGTCCCATTAATGCAAGCTAGGAACATGATGCTGAGGAAGAGTAGTTACTTTCATTTATTTGTTATTCTTAATCATTTGCTTTGTTTGTTTGAAATATGCTTGTGTGGGATATCCTTAATTTTCAATAAAGTTAAATATAAAATGAAATATAACAAAAAATAGTAAAAAAATCATTGAATAAATAATCACACGGATGGCATGATACTTTTCTGCCATTCATGCCCCAAATCTGTAAATTCAATGTAATCATTAACAAACATGGAATAAATGTAAATTGAGGATCATCTTATAAAATGGTTCTGGAACTCTTCAAATACGTCAAGATGAAGGAAAAAATGATATATATTCTGATTGATGTGAATATATATACCTGAAAACAAAATACAATGCATGATATGAGACTGGTCCTGTTAGTTTTTTTCTTCATTTCTATCATTATTATTATTATTTAGGTTTTGCTTGCTATAAAAGACATCATTGGGGTAACTGGTGAGATATGGATAAGGCCTATAGATGAGATACTAATACTACACCAAGGTTAATATTCTGACTGTAAGAATATTTCTGTGAATACATAAGAGAATTACCTTGTTTGATGAAATGGTATAAGAATATATAAAGATAACATTTTTTGTGCCTTGATATTAATGTTTGAGATAAATAAGATATTATCAACCCCAAATAAAGGAAATATTACCGAGGTAAAAAAATAAAATAAATCAACTTCAGATGAGGTGGTTGTCCTCCTCATGAAGCAGAGAGATCAGGGTGAACTTACACTGACCTACTTTTCACTGGATTTGCAAAGAATGGCCAGAGTCAGTACCACCTGGAGCTAATCTATTGGGCATCAGTGCATTTGGGATCAGACAGGCCAGGGAATTTTTGGAATTTACTTTGTTCATAACATTGATTTCAGAGGCTAAACAACCAGTATGCCCTATCTGGATGCTCTGTCTCCCAAGGGCATCACCATGTATAAGGAGGGTGTGGGTCAGGCATTCATAGTTTCTAAGGGAAAACTGTGTCAGTGCTAGGGAAAGCTGGCATCCAGAGCAGGAAATTCCCTTAGGGCTCTATAAAATTCTTAGACACAGAAACAAATATTCCATGGACACCATCATTCCTGTACTCTGTGACCCCCCTCCACTCTCCCAAATTTTGCCTACAACCCATGCAAAACTAATACCAAAACAGGTCACCCCCATGTTGGTACTGAATCAGCAGACTCCCTCAAAAGTCAGCCAGCTTTTATGCCCTGACAGAGACCTCTGGTGGGTACAATATACAGCAGCAAATTCAGGCATTAAGGAAGCTCAGGGAACAAACATTTCAGGACAGAGCAGATTCATCCCAGGTGCTGAAAGCTTCCATGATATCAAGCAGTTTCATGGACAGTGTAAGCACATTCCCCATCTTGGACCCTGCTCACAGTGACCACCAGGAATGCTAAGCAGCAATCTTCAAATCCATTGGTAACTTCTGTGTCATTGAAAAGCTTGGGCAGATCTGAACTCAGCTAGGTGCCCTTATCTTAAAGCCCCAAGCAGCCAAAACCTACCAGGAAACTCCCATGGACATTTTTGGACAGAATCTCCTGGGAAGACTCAAATTCTCACCATGATCAGTTTTACAGCTGATCCTGTGGGCTGCAGAAGCATTTATGTACAGCTACTTCAGAGTGCTGGAGACCCTGTTCCTCCTAACTGTGCCTGCCCACATGGGGTGCCTTTTAAATTTTGTTACCCCAGAAAGGAGCCATTCTATTTGAGGCTTATGCTTAACAACCTGATGCTCATTGTTAGGTGGGCAGGAGGCTAGCACTTGTGCATGTATCTTCCAAGGAACCACCTGAAATCTAGGCCACTTTGAGAACCTAGCCTGAGGATGCCTTCTCCCTGGGTTCTAGCTGAAATGAGGTTTCTTTCTGGAAGCTTTTTAGTGCTGGGAATTAATACTATATATTGGTCACCTCTTGGGACATTAATTCATATTTGGATTGATGGAAAAGTTTCAGTGAATGTTGGTGTTGATTGTAGTAATTTCTGCACATAATGTTCAGCAGAGAAATATACATTTGAAAGTGGGTAAGTGGGACATGAAGCAGTGTATATGTTACTAGAAGGAAAGACAGGAAAATAAGAAACATAGGGGTGTGTGGAAAGACACATAACCCATAAGAATATGCATGATCTGATTTAACAGTACAGTTTATTATATTAGAAAAGTATTTTTTTTTCAACTGCACTGAAGATACTATATTAAGGCAAGCTAGGAACATGATGCAGACAAATAGTTGTTACTTTGGTTGCTTTGTTTCTCTGAATCATTTGCTTTGTTTCAAATACTGTGTTTTTTTGTTTTTTGTGGGATGTTTTTATTTTCAATAAAAAAGTTGAAATAAACCAAAAGTAGTAAAAGTTAACATTTAATAAATAATCACACTGATGGCAGCATACTTGTCTGACATTCATGCCAAAAATCCAGAAGATCAATCTAATCATGATCAAATATGTAATAAATGCAAATTGAGGAACATGTTATTAAATGATTCTTCAACACTCTTAAAATACATCAAGATGAAGGGAAAAAAGTTTAAAATTTCAATTCACAGAATGCAATGTATGCTATGAAACTGGACAAGTTAGTTTTTTTCTTCATTTATTATTATTATTACTAAGGTTTTGCTTGATATGAAGGGCATTATTGGGGTAACTGGGGAGACATGGATAAGGTCTATATATGATATACTAGTACTACAACAAGATTAATTTTCTGATTGTGAGAATCTTTCTGTGAATATATAAGAGTATTTCCTTGTTCTTAGATGAAATGCTAGAATAATATATGAATATAGAAACATACTATTTATGCAATAATATCCATGGTTGAGAAAAATGAGATATTATTAACAGAAACTAAAGCAAAGGTTAACTTGGCAAAAAAAAATGAAATAAAATAAATCAACTTCAGATGGCATCATTGCCCTCCTTTTGGATGTATATGGTCAGATCAGGGTGAACTTACACTCACCCACTTTTCACTGGATTTGCAACAAATTGTCTGAATCAGTGTCACCTGAAAGTAATCTATTGGCGACCACACATTCAGGATCACACATTCAGGGTGTTTATTTTTGGTTGTTTACGTGATGTTTATAATTTATCAATAAAGTTAAAAATAAAATGATTTTAAAACAACAATTAGTAAAAAAATTAACATTGAAAAAATAATCACACTGATGGCACCATACTTTTTGCCATTTATGCCCAAAATCCAGAGAATAAATCTAATCATTAACAAATATGCAATAAATACAAATTGAGGAGCATTCTCTAAAAAGATTCTACAGCACACTTCAAATATATCAAGATGAAAGAAAAAAGATATATATTCCAATTAATGCTAACATATATAACTGACAAGAGAATGAAATGTATGACATGAGACTGGATCTGTTGGGGTTATTTCATTTTCTTCCACCATTTCCATCATTATTATTATTGAGGTTTTGCTTGCCATAAAAGACAATTTTGATGTAATTGGTGAGATACCAATAAGGCCTATAGATGAGATACCAGTACTACAACAAGGTAAATCTTGATTGTGAGAATATTCCTGTGTATACATAAGAGAATTTCTTTGTTCTTAGATGAAATGATACAGGAATATATAAAGAAGAAACATTTCATTTATGTGTTAACACCCATGGTTGAGAAAAATGAGATATTTTACAAAGAAAATAAAGCAAATCTTAACTTGGTGATAAAAGAAAATATAATTAATCAAAGTCAGATGAGGTGGTTGCCCTACTCAAGAAGACAAGGCATCAAATCAGAGTGAACTTACACTGACCTGAGTTTCATTGGATTTGCAAAGAATGGTCAGAATCAGTGCCACCTGTAGCTAATCTATTGGGCCTCAGCACATTCAGGGTCAGAAAGGCCAGGCAAGTCTTCTTGGAATTCACTTTGCCAATAACATTGATTTCAGAGGTTAAATTACCTACGTGCATCATATGGGTGCTCTGTCTCTCAAGTACAGCACCATATATAATGGGGGTGTGGGGGTGGGCTTTCACAGTTTCTAGAGGGAAAATTCTCAGTGTCAGGGCCAGGGAGGCTGGATCCCAGAGTAGGGAATTCTCTTAGGGCCCTTTAAATTTCTTGGAGCAAAAACCAAACAATATTCCATGGACACAATAATTCCTGACTTCTGGGAATCCCCTCACCTATCCCAAATTATGCCTTCAACCCACTCAAAACTAATACCTCAACAGGTCATGACAATTTCAGCACTGTCTCACAGAAGACCCTTGAAAATCAGTCAGCATTTTTTTGCAGAGTTCTCCGGTGTGCACAAAATACAGCAGCAACCCCAGCATTAAGACAGCCCAGGAAACAAACATAATTTCAGATAGAACCTGTGGAAAGGGCAGACTAATCACAGGTGCCAAAAGCTTCCTTGATACCAAGCAGTTCCTTAGAATACACATGAACATGTCCCATCATGGACCCTGTTCACAGTGAGAACCAGGGATGCTAAGCACAGAACTTCTAATTCATCGGTAACCTCTCCAACATTGAAAAAGTTAAGTAGGCCCCAACTCAGCCAGGTGAACTTATCTTAAAACCCCAAGCAACCAAAACCTACCAGGAAGTCCCCCTTGGAATTTTGAGACAGAATCTTCTTGGGAGAGTCAAAAGCTTACCAAGATCAGGTGTGTAGCTGACCCTGTGGTCTGCAGAAGAATCCCCATAAAGATACTTCTGACTGCTGGGGACTTAATTCCCCTTACCAGTGCCTGCCAATGTGGGGTGACCTTTAAATTTTCAGGCCCCAGAAGGAGCCATTTTATTTGATGCTTTTGCTTAGCAAACCAGTGATCATTTTTAGGTATTAGGGTGGCTCAGTGCTTGTTCATGCACCATTGAAGGTATTACCTTAAATCTAGGCCACTTGGAGAATCCTTTCTAAGGCTGCCTTCTCCCCAGTTTCTAGCTGAAATGAAGTTTCTTTCCTGAGGTTTCTTAATGCTGGGAATTCATGCTGTATATTGGGTAACTCTTTGGACAGATATTCCTACTTGGATTGATGGAAAAGATTCATTAAATGTTGGTGTTGATTTTACCAATTTCTGCACATAATGTTTGGTGGAGAAATACATATTTGAAAGTGGATAAATGGGACCAGAAGCAGTGTATATGTAACAAGAATGAAAGACAGAAAAATAAGAAACTTAGGAATGTGTAACAATACATATGACCCATAAGAAAATACATGGCTTATATTAAAAGTTCAGTTTATAATATAAGAAATGTAATTTTAATCAACTGCATTGAAGATACTACATTTTTGCATGCTACAAACATGATGCTGAGGAAGAGCAGTCACTTTAGTTTATTTGTTTTTGTAATCATTTGCTTTTCTTTTTAATGTAGTGCTTCTGTTGTTTGTGTCATGTTTTTAATTTTTGGACAAAGTTAAAAATAAAATTGAACAAAAAATTGGTAAAAAATATAATATTGAATAAATAATCACATTGATGACAAAATACTTTTCTGCCATTCATGCCCAAAACCCAGAAACACAGTCTAATCATGAACAAATATGGAATAAATCCAAATTGAGGAAAATTCTATATAATGATTCTTCAACACTTCAAATGTATCAAGATGAAGGAAAAAAGATGTATATTCTGATTAATATGAATATATATACATGAAAACAGAAGGAAATGTATGATATGAGACATGACCTGTTAGGTTTTTTACTTTTTCTTCCTTCATTTATATCTTCCTTCTTAATGAAAAGGCTTTGCTTGCCATAAAGAACATTATTAAGGTAATTGGTTTGATATGGATAAAGCCTATAAATGACATGCTAGTACTACACCAAGGTTAATTTCCTGATTTTGAGAACCTTTCTGTGAATACATAATAGAATTTCTTTGTTCTCAGATGAAATGATACAAGCATATATAAAGATAGGGACATTGTTTATGCATTAATGTCCATGGTTGTGATAAATGAGATATCAACAGAAAATAAACAAATGTTAACTTGGTGATAAAATAAAAAAAATCAATTTCAGATTAGGTGGTTGCCCTCCTCATGTAGGCAAAAGGTCAGATCAGAGAGAGCTTACACAGACCTGCCTTTCACTGGTTTTGTGGAGAATCATCAGAATCAATGCCACCCAGAACTAATCTATTGGGCATCAGCACATTTAGGATCAGATGGGATATGGAAATCTTGGAATTTACTTTGCTAATAAAATTGATTTCAGAGGCTGTACAAACTATGTTCCCATCTGGGTGCTCTGTCTCCCAAGAGCAGCAAGCTGTATAAGGGGGATGTGGTTTGGCTATCACAGTTTCTAGGGAAAAATGCTCAGTGTCAGTGACAGGGGAGGCTGGCTCCCAGAGCAGGGAATTCCTTTAGGACTCTTCAAAATTCTTGGACCGAGTACCAAACAATAATCCATGGACACCCTTATCCCTACCTTCTGGGAATTCCACTCCCCTCCCAAATTATGGTTCCAAATCACTCAAAACTAATGTCATTAAAGGTCATCAACATTTTGGCACTGAATCACAATCACTGGACTCCCTTGAAATTCAGTCAGCATTTATGCCCAGACAGAGACCTCTGGTGGGCACAAAATACAGCAGCAAACCCCTACAGTAATACAGCCTTGGAAGCAAATATCATTTCTGGTAGAACCTGTGGACAGGGTGGACTCATACCCAGTGCCAAAAGTTTCCTTGATATCAAGAGGAATCTTGGAATGCACATGGGCTTGCCACATCAGGGACCCTGCTCACATTGAGAACCAGAGATGCTAAGTGCCAATCCTCAAATCCATCAGTAACTTCTGTGCCATTGAAAAAGTGAGGCAGGACCTAACTCAGCCAGACACACTTAACTTAAAGGTCCAAGCAGCCAAAACTTACCAGGAAGTCCCCTTGGGAATTTGGGACAGAATCTTCATGGGAGAATCTAAAGACCACCAGGATCATGTGTGCAGCTGTTCCTGTGGTTTTCCGAAGCATCCCTATACAGCCACTTCACACTGCTGGGGTCACAATTCATCTTATCAATGCCTGCTCATATGGTGTGTCCTTTAAATTTTCATACACCTGGAGGGGCCATTGCATTTAAGGCTTTTGCTAAGACCTCTAGTGCTCTTTTATAGGTCAGAGGGTTGCTCAGTGCTTGTGCATGCACTTTCCATGTAACTGCCTGAATTTGAGGCTGCTTTGAGAACCTGTTCTGAGGCTATTTTCTCCCCAGGAAATGGCTGAAATGATGTTTCTTTCCTGAGGTTTCATAGTGCTGGGAATTCCTGCTGTATATTGGGCACCTTTTGGGACAGGAATTCCTATTTGGATTGATGGAAAATATTCAGTAACTATTGATGTTGATTGTATCAATTTCTGCATGTAATGTTAAGGAGAGAAATATATATTTGAAATATATATATATGTTTGTAGTGGGACATTAATTAGTACATATGTAACTACAAGGAAAGACAGGAAATAAAAACATTGGTGTGTGCAGCAATACACATGATCTATAAGAAAATACATGGCCTGAATAACAGTACACTATAATATTAGAAATGATCTTTCATCTTCATTGAAGATACCACATGAATGCAAGCTAGGAACATAAGGCTGAAGAAAATAGTTACTTTAGTTCATTTGTTTTTCTTAATAAATTGCTTTCTTTTGTTGGAAATGTGTTTTTTTGCTGTTTATGTGTTGTTCTCAATTTTTGATAAAGTTAAAATAAAATAAAATGAGATAAAAAAGAAGTAAAAAATTTACATTTAATAAATAATCACACCAACAGCACCATACTTTTCTGCCATTCATGCCCAAAACCCATATACTCAATCGAGTCATGAAGAAACATTGAATAAATGCAAATTTAGAAACATTCTATAAAATGATTCTTCAACACAATTCAAATATGTAAAGATGAAAGAAAAATAAGATAAATATTTGGATAAAGGTAATTGAACACACATAACAAAATCAATGTATTATATGAGACTGGATCTGTTATGATTTTTTCTTTCCTTCTGTTCAATCATCATTATTGTTATTAAGGTTTTACTTGCTATAAATGACATTATTGTGGTAATTATTGAGATGTAGATAAGGCCTATATTTGAGACACTAGTGCTACAAGGTTAATTTTCTGATTGTGAGACCCTTTCTGTGAATACAAAAGAGAATGGCTTTGTTCTTAGGTGGAATTTTACAAGAATATATAAATATAGAAACATTTTATACATTAATTTC
Source organism: Choloepus didactylus (assembly GCF_015220235.1). NCBI lineage: Eukaryota > Metazoa > Chordata > Mammalia > Pilosa > Megalonychidae > Choloepus > Choloepus didactylus. The sequence goes on from NC_051324.1 coordinate 14,800,680, forward strand.
CCGTGGCTGAGAAAAATGAGATATTATCAATGGAAAATAAACCAAATATTAATTTAGTAAAAAAAAAAAATATATCAACTTCTGATGAGGTAGTTGCTCTCCTTAAGATGGCAGATGGTCAGATAAGGGTGAACTTACACTTAACTGTCTTTCACCTGATTTGGGAAGAATGGTCAGAATCATTGCCACCTGGAGTTATTCTTAAGCATCAGCACATAAGTAACAGGCCAGGGAAGACTTCTTGGAATTTCCTTTGCCAATAATGTTGATTTCAGAGGCTAAACAATCGATGTGCCCCATCTGGGAATTCTGCCTCCCAAAGCCAGGAAAATCTACAAGGGGGAAGTTGTGTGGGTTTTCATAATTTCCAGGAGTGCACTCTCAGTGTCAGGGCCAGGGAATGCTGGCTTCCAGGGTAGAGAATTCCCTTAGGGATAAGGGAAGTCTTGGACCCAGAACCAAACAATACTCACTGGACACCATCATTCCTGACTCCTGGTTAGTCCCCTCATCTGTCCCAAATTATGACTCTAATCCACTCAAAAATAAGAACACAACAGGTCATCACTATTTTGGCACTGCATAACCAAACTACCTTGAAAGTCAGTCAGCATTTAGCTCCAGACAGAGACCTCTGCTAGACACAAAATACAGCAGCAAATCCTGGCTTTAAGACAGGCCAGGAAAAATGCCTCATTTCAGGTAGAAATTGTGGAGAAGCCAGACTCATCCCACATGCCCAGTTTCCTTGAAATCAGGCATATTCTTGGAATGTGCATGCACATGCCCCATGTCCTGGCCTGGTCACAGTGCACACAAGGGATGCTAAGTACCCAACTTCAAATCCATCAATACTTCTATCCCATTGAGAAATATAGACAGACCAAACCTTGACTAGGGGCACTTATCTTAAAGCCCCATATAGCCAAAACCTAAAGAAGTACCCCTGGGTTTTGTTACAAAATCTTCATGGGAGAATCAAAAACTCACCATGCATCAGGGATGCAACTTATCCTGTGGGCTGCATAAGCATCCACATACAGCTACTTCAGATTGCTGGGTACCTATTCCTCCTACCAATTCCTGCCCATGTGGGGTGACCTTTAAATTTTCAGACCCCAGTAAGAGCCACTGTATTTGGGTCTTTTGCTTAGCAACCTGGTGCTCATTGTTAGGTAGGCAGGTGGCTATGTGCTTGTGCATACACCTTCAAAGGAACTAACTGAAATCTAGGCTGCTTTGAGAACCTGTTCTGAGTCTGCCTTCTTCCCTGATTCTAGCTGAAATGAGGTTTCTTTCCCGAGGTTTCTTTCCCAAGGTTCCTCAGCACTGAGAATTCCTGCACCTCTTGGGAAAGGAATTCATATTTAGATTGATGGAAAAGATTTAGTAAATGTTGGTGTTGATTGTAGCAATTTCTGCACATAATGTTCAGCAGAGAAATATGTATTTGAAAGTGTGTAAGTGGGATATGAAGGAGAAAGAAATACAGGAAAATAAGAAACATAGGAGTGTGTAGCAATACACATCATGTATAAGGAAATACATGGCCTGAATTCATAGTACAGTTTATAATATTAGAAATGTAATTTTATTCAACTTCATTAAAGATAACTCATTAATGTAAGTTAGTAACATGATGCTGAGGAAGAGTAGTTACTTTAGGTTATTTGATTTTCTTAATTATTTGCTTTCTTTTGTTTCTTATATGGTATTTTTGTTTGATGGTTTTAATTTGTCAATAAAGTTAAAAATAAAATGGGCTAAAAAAGTAGTAAAAGAAAATAACCTTGAATATATAATCACATGGATGACACCAAACTTTTCTGCCATTCATATGCAAAATCCAGAAACTCAATCTAATCATGTACAAATATGAAATAAATGCAAATTGGGGAACATTCTGTAAAATGATCCTTCAACACTCTTCAAATATGTCAAGATGAAGGAAAAAAGATATATATTCAGATTAATGGGAATATATACACCTGATAACAGAATGCAGTGTATGATATGAGACTGGACCTGTTACTTTTTTTTCCCTTTATTTCTATCATTATGATAATTATTATGGTTTTGTTTGCTATAAATGATATTATTGGGCAATTGGTCAGATGTGGATAAGGCCTATATATGAGATAATACTACAATACAAAGGTTAATTTTCCAATTGCAGGAAACTTTCTAAGAATACATAAGAAAACTTATTTATTCTTAGAAAAAATGCTACAAGTTATATAAAGATAGAAACATTTTATTTATGCATTAATATCTATGGTTGAGAGAAATTAGATATTACCAACAGAAAATAAAGAAAATTTTAACTTGGTGCAAAAATAAAATAAATCAAACTTCAGATGATGTGATTGCCTTCCTCATGAAGGCAGAGGGTCAGATTAAGGTGAACTTACACTGACCCGCCTTTCACTGGGTTTGTGAAGAATGGTCAGAATCAGTGCCACCTGGAGCTAATCTGTTGTACATCAGCACATTCAGGATCAGATGGGGCTGGGAAGTTTTCTTGGAATTTACTTTGCTAAAAACATTGATTTCAGAGGCTGAACAACCAATGTGCCTCATTTGAGTGCTCTGTCTCCCAAGGACAGTACCATGTGTAAGGGGGATGCAGGGTGGGCTTCCACATTTTTAAGGGAAACATCAGTGTCAGTGCCAGGGATATCTGGCATCCAGAGCAGAGAATTGCCTGAGGGCTTTTCAAAATTCTTGGACCCAGACCAAATCACACTCCATGGACTCCATAATATCTGCCTTCTTGGAGTCCCTTCCCCTCTCCCAAATTATGCCTCCAACCCACTCAAAACTAATAACACAAAAGGTCATCAGAATTCTGGCACTGCATCACCGGATTCCATTAAAAGTCAGTTAACATTTATGCCCAGACTGAGGCCTCTGGCAGGCACAAAATACAGCAGCAAACCCCAGCATTAAGACAGCTCAGAAAAACAAACATCATTTCAGGTAGAACCTGTGGACAGGGCTGACTCACCCAGGTGCCAAAAGATTACTTGATATCAATGCATGTGCATGTGCATTCCTTAATGCACATGCACATGCCCCATCATGGACCCTGCTCACAGTGAGAAATAGGGATGCTAAGCACCAAACCTCAAATCTCTCAGGAACATCTGTGTTACTGAAAAGATTAGGCAGGCCCAAACTTCCCCAGGCACACTTATCTAAAAGCCTCAAGCAGCCAAAATGTACCAGGAAGTCTACCTGGGAATTTTTGTAGAGAAATTTCTTGGGAGAGTCAAAAACTCACTAGGATCAGGTATGCAGCAGATTCTGTAGGCTGCAGAATCATCCCAATACAGCTACTTCAGACTTCTCAGGCCCCAGTTCCTCCTACCAATGCCTGCACATGCGGAATGCCTTTTAAAGTTTCAGACCCCATAGGAGATATTGTATATGAGACTTTTGCTTAGCAACCTGGTGCTCATTTTTAGGAGGGTGATGGAATAGCACTTGCCCATGCCCCTTCCAAGGAACTCCCAGAAATTCCTATTTGGATTGATGGAAAAATTCATTAAGATTTGGTGTTGATTGTAGCAATTTCAGCATATAATGTTCAGCAGAGAAATATGTATTTGAAAATGGGCAAGTGGGACATGAAGTGTATATGTAACTAGAAGGAAAGACAGGAATATAAGAAACATAGGAGTGTGTTGTAATACATATAACCTATAAGAAAATACATGGCCTGAATTAACACTACAGTTTATAATATTAGAAATGAATTTTAACAAATGGCATTGATGACACCACATTGATTCAAGCTAGGAACATTATGCTGAGGGAGATTAGTAACTTTAGGTTGTTTTCCTTAATTATCTGCTTTGTTTTGTTTGAAAGACACTTTTGTTGTTGTTTGATGTTTTAATTTGTCAATAAAGTTAAAAATAAAATGGAATAATACAAAAAACTAGTAAAAATTAACCTTGAATAAATAATCACACTGACAGCACCGTATTTTCTGCCTTCATGCCCAAATCCAGAAACTCAATCTAATCACAGAAAAACTATGGGATAAAAGCAAATTGATGAACATTATATAAAATGATTCTTCAACACTCTTCAAATATGTCAAGATAAAATAGAAAAATATATATTTGGATAAATGGGAATATAGAAACCTGACAACAGAATGAAATATATGATATGAGACAAGACTGTTAGGTTTTTTTTTTTCTTTTTCTTCCTTCATTTCTACTATTATTATTATTATTATTATTATTAAAGTTTTGCTTGCTAACTTTATTGTTGGGTAATTGGTGCAAATATGGAGAAGGCCTCTAGATGTGATAATACAACAACACAAAGATTAAGTTTCCAATTGTGGGAAGCTTTCTAAGAACAAATGACCCAATTTCTTTTTTCTTACATGAAATGTTACAAGATATATAATGATAGAAATATTTTGTTTATGCATTAATACCCATGGTTGTGAAAAATGAGATATTATCAACAGAAAATAAGGCAAATATTAACTTAGTGCAAAAAAATAAAATAAAACAAATGAACTTCAGATGAGTTGGTTGCCATTCTCATGAAGGTAGAGGTTCAGATCAAGGGGAACTTACATTGACCTGCCCTTCACTGGATTTGTAAAGAATGGTCATAATCTGTGCCACCTGAAGCTATTCTATTGTGCATCAGCACATTCAGGATTAGATGGGACTGGGAAGTTTTCTTGGAATTTACTTTGCTAAAAACATTGATTTCAGAGGCTGAATAACCACTGTGTCCCATCTGAGTGCTCTGTCTCCTATTGACAACTCCATGTATAATGGGGAGGCAGGGTATGGTTTCAGAGTTTTTAGGGGAAAATCCTCAGTGTCTGGGCCAGGGGACACTGACTCCCAGAGCAGGGAATTCCCTTAGGGCTCTTGAAATTTCTTGAACCCAGAATCAAAAAATATTCTGTGGACACCATCATTCTTTCTTCCTGGAACCCCCTCTCCCAAATTATACCTACAAACCACTCAAAATTAATACCAGAACAGGTCATTGTCATTTTGGAACTGCATCACTGGACTCCCTTGAAAGTCTGTCAGAATTTATGCCCAGACTAGACTTCTGGTAGGCACAAAACACAGCAGCAAACACCAGCATTAAGACAGCCTGGGAAACAAACATCCATTGAGGTAGAACCTGAGGACAGGGCAGATTCAGCCTAGGTAATGAAAGCTTCCTTGATATCAAGTGGTTTCTTGGAATGCACACATGCATGCCCCATTTCTGACCCTGCTCCCTGTGAGCACCAGGTATTGTAAGAGCCAAACCTCAAATCCATCAGTAACTTTGGTGCCATTGAAAATTTAGGCAGGCTCCAACTTGGCTAGGTGCATTTATCTTAAAACCCCAATCAACCAAAAATCCACGAGGAAGTCACCCTGGGAATTTTGGGAGAGAATCTTCTTAGGGGAGTAAAAAGCTCAACAGGATCAGGTGTTCTGCTGACCCCATTGGCTACAGATGCATCCCCATCTAGCCACTTCCGACCACACTCACCTAAATTCTGCCTACCAATGCCTGTTCATGTTGGGAGCCCTTTAAATTTTCAGATACCAGAAAGAGCAATTTTATTTGAGACTTTCACTTAGCAAACTGGTAATCATTGTTTGGTGGGTGGGTAGCTTGGTGCTTGTGCACATGCCTTCCAAAGTACCACCTGATATCTAGGCCACTTTCAGAACATTGTCTGAATCTGTCTTCTCCCCAGGTTTTATCTGAAATGAGGTTTCTTTCCTGAGGTTTCTTAGTGCTGGGAATTCCTGCTGTATATTGGGCAACTTTTGGGATAGGAATTCCTATTTGGATTGATGGAAAAAAATCAGTAGCTGTTGATGTTGATTTTAACAATTTCTGCACATAAAGTTCAGCAGAGAAATACATATTTTAAAGTGGGCAACTGGGACATGAAGTAGTGTATATGTAAGTTGAAGGAAAGACAGGAAAATAAGAAACATGGAAGTGTGAAGCAATACAAATGACCTTCAAGAAAATACATGTACAGCATTAAGACAGCCTGAGAAACAACTGTATTTACAGTACAGTTTATAATGTTAGAAATGTAATTTCAATCAACTGCATTGAAGATTCCACATTAATGCAAATAAGGAACATGATTTGATTAGATTATTTGGTTTTCTTAATCATTTGCTTTTTTGTTTGAAATATGGTGTTTTTTGTTGTTTGTGGGATGTTTTTAATTTCTTGATAAAATTAAAAATAAAATTAAATAAAACAAAGAAGTAGTAAAAAAATTAACATTATAAATAATCACACAGATAGGACCATACTTTTCTGCCATCATGCCCAAAATACAGGAATTCAATCTAATCATGAACAAATATTGAATAAATGCAAAGTGAGGAACATTCTATAAATTGATTCTTCAAAACTCTTCAGAAATATCAAGGTGAAAGAAATAAAGATAAATATTTAGATTAATATGAATATATGTACCTGACAACAGAATGCAATATATGATATGAGACTGGACTTGTTATTTTCTTTCTTATTCTTCTGTGTTTCTATCATTGTTATTATTAAGGTTTTGCTTGAAATAAAGGACATTATTGAGGTAATTGGTAAGATATGGATAATGCCTATAAAAGAGATACTATAATCCACCAAGGTTAATTTTCTCATTGTGAGATTATTTCTTTGAACATATAAGAGAATCTTTCTTCTTACATGAAATGCCACAAGAATATATAAAGATAGAAATATTTTATTTATGCATCAATATCAATTGTTTAGAAAATGAGATATTATCAATAGAGAATAGAGCAAATGTTAACTTGATGAAAAAAATAAAATAAAGTGAATCAACTTCAGATGAGGTGGTTGCCCTCCTGATGAAGGCAGAGGGCCATATCAGGGTGAACTTACACTGACCTGCCTTTCACTGGATTTTTGAAGAATGGTCAGAATCAGTGACAACTGGAGTTCATCTACTGGGCATCAGCACATTTGGGAACACACAGGCCAAGGATGGGTTCTTGGAGTTTACTTTGCTAGTAACATTGATTTCAGAGTCTGAGTATCCAATGTGCCCCATCTGGGTGCTCTGTCTGCCAAGAACAGGAACAGGCAAGGAAGATGCAGGATGGGTTTTCAGAGTTTCAAGGGGAAAATTCTCAGTGTCAGGGCTAGGGGAGTATGTCTCCCAGAGTAAGGAATTCCCTTAGGGCACTTGAAAATTCTTCGACACAGAACCAAGCTATATTCCTTGTACTCCATCATTCCTGTCTTCTGTGAGTCCCCTCTCCTTTCCCAAATTATGCCTACAACCCAGTCAGAATTGATAACTAAACAGGTCATCACCATTTGGGCACTGCATCACTAACTCCCTTGAAAGTCTGTTGGCATTTCTGACCAGACAGAGACCTCTGGCAGGCACAAATTACAGCAGCAAACCTCAGTGATAAGACACTCCAGGGAACAAACATCATTTCAGGAAGAACCTGAGGACAGGGCAAACTAATCCCTGGTTCAAACAGCTTTCATGATATCCAGTGGTTTCTTGGAATGCTCATGTGCATGCCACACTCTGGACCCTGCTCACAGTGAGCACTGGGGATGCTAAGTACCAAACCTCCAATCTATTGGCAACTATTTTGCCATTGGAAATGTTAGACAGGGCCCACTCAGCCATGCAAACTCATCTTAAAACCCCAAGCAGAAAAAATCTACCATAAAGTCCCCCTGGGAATTTTGGGACACAATCTGCTTGGGAGAGAAAAAATCTCACATGGGGGGGAGGTGGGCAAGATGGCAGAGTGGTGAGGAGCAGAATTTCGTCTCTCCCCGAGAGCAGCTGGCAATTACCCAAGAACTATATGAAACAGTGTTTGTGGGGTCTCCAGTAACCAGTCACACATAGGACACAAGTTTGGAATTGGAGGAAAAGCTGAGATCGCAGGGAACATTGTAAGTTCCCCAGATCAGGGGTCTGGCACCCCTCCCCACCCAGACCTCACAGACTGTCTTGCTGCCGGCTCCCTGAAAGGGGGAAAAAAAAAAAAACCAAAAACAGCAATCTGCTGAGGGCAAGAAGGGAGGCTCAACCCAGCCTCAACTGCAGAATTAATTAACAAATTAATTAACTAACTTTGGGAGCTGGGTGCTAAAGAAGGGCTGGGCTCCAAGAAGTAGGGGCACCTAAAAGCTGGCACCCATTCCCAGACTCCAAAAAAGCCATTTTTTTTTTGCCTACATTTTGTCCCTTCTGGCTTCTCACTGATCCCTTATCTTTTTGCATTTCAATAGCCCCCAGCAGGGGTGGAACTGAAGCCTTTGGAGAGTAATTATCAGACAATAGCCCAAAGCATATCTTTAAATGCTCTATTCTGACCCTGACAAAACTTCAAGGCTGGGGAAAGACTTTTAAAAGAGACTCTTTTTTTTCCCCCTTTTTTCTTTTTCTTAATTTCTTTTCTACTTTTTTTTTTTTTAATCTAAAAGTAATATGTGTGGTTATTTTCTGTCAGAGGGCCCAGGTTGGGGGACTGGGCTGGGCTTGCGGGAGACAGAGTACCCACAGTGTCTTTGAATTCTGTATTCACTACTGAAGTCCTCCACCCCTGTCTTTAATTGGCAACACAGGCTGACCAAGGAATCTACCTGGAGAGGCCCCAAAGAGGAGAGAGGAGAAGGGAATAGTGCCCCTGAGAGACAACTGGAGTTCTGAGGATTGGGAGAGTGGAGGGAGGTCCAGCTCAACTGGCAGTCCTCCTTCTGGGAATTCAGACCCCAGGGGCTGGAATTCAGATTCTGGCTTCAGTCAGCCACGTCCCTGACAGGATCAGAGTCACCAGGAGAACTAAAGGCTCCATACCTCCTTACACTGGTGGGGGACCTGCAGGCTGGCCAGCGCCACCTGCTGGACAGGAGAGGAAAAGCACCAATTCTAAAGGCCTCATAGGAGGGTCTCATTTTCAGGAAAACTCCATACCCTTCCAATGAGACCTGGACCTCACTAGACTGGGAAAATCTAACTAGGGTCGACCATATCTGAGGAGACCCACTCACAAAAAGGTTATATAGAGGCAGAGCAAGAAACAGAAAAAACAAGAGGGGAAAAATTCTGATCAACTAAATAGAACCTAAGTTAGAGGTCTAGTATAAGTTGAACTGAATAGCAGAGGCCAGAGAACAAAGCCAACCAACAAGAAAACCACTAGGTAAAAGACGGAAAACAAGCTCCAAAATAAACTAATCAAGAAAATCAGATGCCTAGACAACTTAAGATAACAAGCCATACCAGGAAACACGAAAACATGGACCAGCCAAAGGAACAAACTAATAGCTCAGCTGAGACACAGGAGTGGAGGCAACTAATGCTAAATAAATTTGATGAAATGAAGGAAGATATAGCAAAAGAGCTGAAGGATATAAAGAAGACACTGGCTGACCATAAAGAAGAATCCATAAACTTAAAAAAACAAGTGGCAGAACTCATGGGAATGAAGGCCACAATGGAGGAGATGAAAAACACAACAGAGGGACACAACAGTAGATTTGAACAGGCAGAAGAAAGGATCAGTGAACTGGAAGACAGGTCATTTTAATTCATACACACAAAAGAACAGATGGTGAAAAAATGGAAAAATATGAGCAGGGTCTTAGGGAGCTGAGTGACAACATGAAACGCACAAATATACGTGTTATGGGCATCCCAGAAGGAGAAGAGAGGGGAAAAGGGGCAGAAAGAATAATACAAGACATAGTCACTGAAAATTTCCCAACTCTTATAAAAGACAGAAAATTAGAGATTCAAAAAGTGCAACATACCCCAAATAGAATAGATCCCAATAGAACTACTCCAAGACACTTAGTGGTCAGATTGTCCAATGTCAAGACAAAGAGAGGATTTTGAAAGCAGCAAGAGAAAAGCAATCCATCACATACAAGGGAAGGTCAATAAGATTATGTACAGATTTCTCTGCAGAAACCATGGAGGCAAGAAGACAGTGGCATGATATATTTAAGATACTGAAAGAGAAAAACTGCCAACCAAGAATTCTATATCCAGCAAAACTTTCCTTCAAAAATGAGGGAGAGATTAAAACATTTTCAGACAAACAGACACTGAGAGAGTTTGTAAATAAGAGACCAGCACTACAAGAAATACTAAAGGGAGTGCTACAGGCTGATAGGAAAAGACACGAGAGAGAGAGTTGGAAAAGAGTGCAGAAATGAAGATTATCAGGAAAGGAAAAAGGAGAGGAAAAAATAAGATATGACATATAAATTCCAAAAAACAAAATGGTAGTAGAAAGTACTGCCCTTACAGTAATAACACTAAATGTAAATGGATTAAACTCCCCAATAAAAAGACACAGACTGGTAGAATGGATTAAAAAACAGGACCCATCTATATGCTGTCTACAAGAAACTCACTTTAGACACAAGGACAAACATAGACTGAAAGCGAAAGGTTGGAAAAAGATATTTCATGCAAACAACAACCAGAAAAAAGTGGGAGTAGCTATATTAATATCAGACAAGTTAGACTTCAAAAGCAAAACAATTAAAAGAGACAAAGAAGGACACTATATATTAATAAAAGGGTCAATTCATCAAGAAAACATAACAGTCATAAATATTTATGCACCAAACCAGAATGCCCCAAAATTCATGAGGCAAACACTGCGATCACTCAAAGGAGAAATAGATACCTCTACAATAATAGGTGGAGACTTCAATACATCACTCTCATCAATGGATAGAACATCTAGACAGAGGATCACTAAAGAAACAGAGATGTTGAATTGTATGATAAATGAAGTAGACTTGACAGACATTTATAGAACACTACATCCAACAACAGCAGGATACACTTTTTTCTCAAGTGCTCATGGAACATTCTCTAGGATAGACCACATGTTGGGTCACAAAGCAAGTCCCCACAAATTTAAAAATGTTGATATCATACAAAACACTTTCTTAGACCACAATGGAATGAAGTTGGAAATAAATAAAAGGCAGAAGGTCATAAAATTCACAAACATATGGAGGCTAAACAACACCTTCTTAGAAAACCAGTGGGTAAAGGAAGAAATTACAAGAGAAATTAGTAAACACCTCGAGGCAAATGACAATGAAAACAAAACTTATCAAAACTTATGGGATGCAGCAAAGGCGGTGCTGAGAGGGAAATTTATTGCCCTAAATGCCTATATTAAAAGAGAAGAGAGAGCAAAAATTGAAGAGTTAACGGCTTACCTGGAGGAATTAGAGAAAGAACAGCAAACTAACCCCAAAGCAAGAAGAAGGGAAGAAATAACAAAGATTAGAGCAGAAATAAATGCAATTGAGAACAGGAAAACAATAGAGAGAATCAACAAAACCAGAAGTTGGTTCTTTGAGATAATCAATAAAATCAATGGACCACTGGCTAGGCTTACAAAAAAAAAGAGAGAGCAGATGAAAATAAATGCAATCAGAAATGGGAAAGGAAATATAACTACCAACCCTGCAGAAATTAAGGAGATAATGAGAAGATACTATGAGCAACTATATGCTAATAAACTAGACAACTTAGATGAAATTGACAACTTCCTAGAAAAGCATAAACAACCAACATTAACTCAAGAAGAAATAGATGACCTCAACAAACCAATCACAAGTAAAGAGATTAAGTCAATCATCAAAAAGCTCCCAAAAAGGAAAAGCCCAGGACCAGATGGTTTCACATGTGAATTCTACCAAGCATTCAAGAACGAATTAGTACCAATCCTGCTCAATCTCTTCAAAAAAAATTGAAGAAGAGGGAAAGCTACCTAACTCTTTCTATGAAGCCATCATCACCCTAATACCAAAACCAGGCAAAGATACTACAAAAAAAAAAAGAAAATTATAGACCAATTTCTTTAATGAATATAGACGCAAAAATCCTCAACAAAATACTCGCAAATTGAATCCAGCAGCACATTAAAAGAATTATACACCACGACCAGGTGGGATTTATTCCAGGTATGCAAGGCTGGTTCAATACAAGAAAATCAATTAATGTAATACACCACATCAATAAATCAAAGCAGAAAAACCACGTGATCATCTCGATTGATGCAGAAAAGGCATTTGACAAAATTCAACATCCTTTCCTGATGAAAACACTTCAAAGGATAGGAATAGAAGGGAACTTTTTCAATATGATAAAGGCAATATATGAAAAACCCACAGCTAACATTACACTCAATGGGGAGAGACTGAAAGCTTTTCCTCTAAGATCAGGAACAAGACAGGGATGCCCACTATCACCACTGTTATTCAACATTGTGCTGGAAGTTCTAGCTAGAGCAATTAGGCAAGAAAAAGAAATACGAGGCATCCAAATTGGAGAGGAAGAAGTAAAACTTTCACTATTTGCAGATGACATGATTCTATATGTAGGAAATCCAGAAAAATCTACAGCAAAGCTACTAGAACTAGTCAATGAATACAGCAAAGTAGCAGGCTACAAGATCAACACGCAAAAATCTGTAGTGTTCCTATACACAAGTAATGTGCAACAAGAGGAGGAAATCAAGAAAAAAAATCCCATTTACAATAGCAACCAAAAGAATCAAGTATTTAGGAATAAACTTAACCAAGGACACAAAAGACCTTTACACAGAAAACTATAAGAAACTGCTAAAAGAAATTAAACAAGACTTGAAAAAATGGAAGAACATACCATGTTCATGGATTGGAAGACTAAATATAGTTAAGATGGCAATTTTACCTAAACTGATTTACAGATTCAATGCAATACCAATTCAAATCCCAACAACTTACTTTACAGAAATAGAAAAAACAATAACTAAATTTATTTGGAAGGGTAAGGTGCCCCGAATAGCCAAAAATGTCTTGAGAAAGAGGAAAGAAGTGGGAGGTCTCACACTACCTGACTTTGAAGCATATTACAAAGCTACTGTGCTCAAAACAGCATGTTACTGGCATAAGGACAGATATAGTGATCAATGGAATTGAATTAAGTGTTCAGAAGTAGACCGTTACATCTATGGACAACTGATCTTTGATAAGGCAGTGAAGCCGAAGCAATTGGGAAAGAGCAGCCTGTTCAATAAATGGTGTTTGGAGAACTGGATATCCATTTCCAAAAGAATGAAAGGGGATGCCCATCTCACACCTTATACCAAAAATAACTCAAAGTGGATCAAAGACCTAAACAGTAGCACCAAGACCATAAAAGTCTTAGAAGAAAATGTAGGGCAATATCTTAAAGATCTTGTGAAAGGAGGTGGTTTCTTAGACCTCACACCCAAGGTACGAGCAACCAAAGAACAAATAGACAAATGGGATCTCCTCAAAATTAAACACTTTTGTACATCAAAGGACTTTGTCAGAAAAGTAAAAAGGCAACCTACACAATGGGAGATGATATTTGGAAACCACATATCAGATAAGGGTTTAATATCCCAAATATATAAAGGAATCCTGCATCTCAATAACAGAAAGACAAACAATCCAATTGAAAAATGGGCAAAAGACATGAACAGACATTTTTCTGCAGAGGAAATACAAATGGCTCAAAAGCATATGAAAAAATGCTCAACTTCACTGGCTAGTAAGGAAATGCAAATCAAAACCACAATGAGATATCATCTCACACCTACCAGAATGGCCATTATCCAAAAAACAGAAAATGACAAGTGCTGGAGAGGATGTGGAGAAAGAGGCACACTTATTCTTTGTTGGTGGGAATGTAGAATGGTGCAACCACTCTGGAAGACAGTATGGAGGTTCCTCAGGAAGCTAAATATAGATTTGCCATATGACCCAGCTATTCCATTGGTGGTTATATACTCAGAGGAACTGAAACTTAAGACACAAACAGACATTTGTAAACCAATGTTTATTGCAACATTATTCACAATTGCCAAGAGATGGAAACAGCCCAAATGTCCATCAAAGGAAGAGTAGATAAACAAACTGTGGTACATACACATGATGGAATATTATGCAGCTGTAAGACACAACAAAGACATGGATCATGTAATAATGTGGATGAACCTTGAGGACATTATGTTGAGTGAAGTTAGCCAGAAACGAAAGGACAGATTCTGTATGGTCTCACTAATATGAACAGACATTAATGTACAAACTTTGGGAGTTAAAAGCTGACAACACAGGTGACCAGGAGATAGAAAGAGGGCAGAGATAAGCCATTTGATGCTGAAGGACTACAGAATGTTTAGGATTGATTGCATAGATCGAGAAATAGATAGCATAATACTGTGTGATGGTAGCACGGTATTGTAAATACACTGAACAACGATGTCTGTGAATAAAGCTGAAAGAGTTCAGATAGGAGAATGTAAGACAGCAGAGGTAAAGATAGATGATAAAGACTGGGACTGTATAACGTGGCAAAAAGTGTAGTGGCCAATGACTGCTACTAAATATAGAAATATAAAAATGTTTTTGCATGTGGGAAAGCAAATGAATGTCAACCATGTAGAAATTTGAAAAAGGGATGGTATTCAGGAAAAAACATAATCAAAGCAAACTGGAGTCTATGGTCAGCAGTAACATTGTAATATACCTCCATTAAATGTAACAAAGGCAATATGCCAATGCTAAATGCATATGAGAGGGGGATATAGGGGAGTAATATGGGATTCTTGTTAGCGGTGTTATTTGCTGTCCTTAGTAGTATATTGTATTGTATGACATGTTATTTTTCTTTTTATCATTTTTTCTTATTGCTTAAAAAATTTTTTCTTGTAGTAATCAGTATGTTCAAGTGCTGATTGTGGTGATAAATGTACAACTTTATGATGATACCATGAATAACTGATTGTACACTGTGGATAAATGTATGGTATGTGAATATAACTCTATAAAATTGTAGGAAAATATATATATAGGAGTAAAAGTGTTGGAGAAAACATGGTGAGAGGTATGATGCCTCACCAATATGGACTAACTACAATGTGTAAACTCAGAATTGAATCTTAGAACATAGCCTAACATGGACACAATAATTGTAATAGTCCCTAGATTGTAAGCTCTTACAGCAGTTAACTCTATCCCTGAATTGTAAGGCCTATCTCTAAACTTCAAGATGCTGATCCCCTAGCATATAACCTGATTGGTCTCTGGAACAATGCATATCTCTGAGACACCTGAAACTCAGAGCTAGAGCTCAGCAGATATGAATGTCAGTATTAGTGCATATAGCCACTGTAAAAAAAAAAAAAAAAAAAAAAAAAAGCTGAAAATGAGCCCAGAATCCAATTAGTGATATGAATGAAGCAGGTCTGGTTAAGACCAGGGCAAGCCAAGCCAAAGGATAAAGGTTGAAACTGATTCTGTTTTAAAACCTCAGCTTTCAAATGACACCAAGGGAATAGATATCTATTTGGTACAGGATCTAAATTTTTTAAATGGTACAACTCTATAGTTGATTTGTTCAAACACCACAATTGCATGGAACTTTGAATAGGAAGTGAGATATGGTAGGTTAGTATAGGCTGGAGTGAAATAGTGACACATCCTAGAATAATTTGGGCAGATAATAAAAAATATATTTACAGCCTCCCCCTCTCCAGCCCTGAGGATCTGGGGGAAGGTGTGGATGTGTTGAACATCCTCACCTGGACTGGGGTTGATGTTGTCACAAACATTGGCGGTTTGATGTGCTGAGCCCTTGAGCATGGGACTTGCCCTTATGAAGCTCATTACCACAAGGGAGAGTTTAAGTTGTATGTAATGGTGCCTAAGAGTCTCCCCCTAAGTACTTCTTTGTTGCTCAGATGTGGCCCTCTCTCTCTCTAACTGAGCCATCTTGACAGGTGAACTCACTGCCCTCCCCCCTACATGGGACCCGACTCCCAGGGGTGTAAATCTCCCTGGCAATGCAGAGTATGACTCCTGGGGATGAATGTGGACCCGGCATCGTGGGACTGAGAGTATCTTCTTGACCAAAAGGGGGATGCAAAACGAGATGAAATAGTTTCAGTGGCTGAGAGATTCCAAATGGAGTCGAGAGGTCACTCTGGTGGACATTCTTATGCACTGTATAGATAACACCTCTTAGGCTTTAATGTATTGGAATAGCTAGAAGTAAATACCTGAAACTACCAAACTCCAACCAAGCAGTCTGGACTCCTGAAGACAATTATATAATAATGTAGATTACAAGGGGTGACAGTGCAATTGTGAAAGACCTTGTGGATCATACCCCCTTTATCTAGTGTATGGATGAGTGGAGGAATGGGAATAAAAACTAAAGGACAAATGGGGTGGGATGGGGGGATGATTTGGGTGTTCTTTTTTCACTTTTATTTTTTATTCTTGTTCTGGTTCTTTCTGATGTAAGGAAAATGTTCAGAGATAGATTGTGGTGATGAACGCATAACTATGTTATCATACTGTGGACAGTGGATTGTATATCATGGATGATTGTGTGGTGTGTGAATGTATTTCAATAAAACTGAATTTAATTTAAAAAAATAATCTCACATTGATCAAGTGTGCAGCAGATCCTGTGGGCTGCAGAAGCATCCCCATACAGCTACTTCAGATTGCTCAGGCCCAAATTCCTCCTAACAATGCCTGACCATTGGGGAGCCCTTTAAATTTTCAGACCATAGAAGGAGCCATTGTATTTGAGTCTTTTGCTTAGCAACCTGGGGCTCATTGTTAGGTGGGTGGTTCAGTGCATGCACATGCTGCTTCCAAAGAACCACATGAAACCTAAGCCACTTTGAGAACCTTGTCTGAGGCTGTGTTCTCCTAGGATCTAGCTGAAAATGGGTTTCTTTCCCAAGGTTTCTTAACACTGGGAATTCCTGCTGTCTATTGGGTACTTCCTGGGACAGGAAATCCTATTTAGATTAATGGAAAAGATTCAGTAAGTGTTGGTGTTGATTGTAGCAATTCTGCACATAATGTTTGGAAGAGAAATATTGTATTTGAAAGTGGGTAAGTGGGATATGAAATAGTGTGTATGTAACTAGAAGGAAAGACAGGAAAATAAGAAAGATAGAAGTGTGTTGCAATACACATGACTTATAAGAAAATACTTGACATGAATTAACAGTAGAGTTTATAGTATTAGAAATGTAAATTTAATAAACATTCTTGGAGCTACCACATAAATACAGGCTATTAATGTGATGCTGAGGAAGAGTAGTTATTGAATTTTATTTGTTTTTCTTAATCATTTGTTTTGTTTTGTTTGAAATATGGTGTGTTTTGGTAGTTTATGTGATGTTTTTAATTTTTTGAGAAAATTAAAAATAAAATGAAATAAAACCAAAAAGTAGTAAAGAAATTAAAATGGCATAAGTAATCACATTCCTCAGTGTGATTTTCTGCCATTCACACCCAAAATCCAGAAACTCAATCTAATCATGAACAAATATTGCATAAATGCTAATTAAGGAACATTCTATAAAATGATTCTTCAACACTCTTCAAATACATCAAGATGAAGAAAAAAGATACATATTTTGATTAACATGCAAATATATACCTGACAACAGAATATGATGGATGCTGTGAGTCTGGACCTGCTAGATTTTTTTCTTTTTCTTCCTTCATTTCTATCATTATTATTGTTAAGGTTTTGCTTGCTATAAAGGACACTATTAGGGTAAGTGGGGAGATATGGATAAGGCCTATAGGTGAGTACAAATTCTAGGCTAAGGTTAATTTTCTGATTGTGAGAATCTTTCTGTGAATACATAAGAAAATTTCTTTATTCTTAGATGAAATACTACAAGAATATATAAAGATAGAAATATTTTGTTTATGCATTAATATCCATGGTTGAAAAAAATGACATATTATCAAGAGAAAATAAAGCAAATGTTAACTTGGTGGGAAAAATAACATAAAATATATCAACTTTAGATGAGGTGGTTACCCTCATCAAGAAGACAGAGGATTTGATCAGGGTGAACTTACACTGGCCTGCCTTTCACTGGATTTGTGAAGAATGTTCAGAATAAGTGCAACCTGGAGATAATCAATTGGGCATTAACACATCAGGATCAGATGGACAAGGGAAGTCTCCTTCATATTTACTTTGCTAATAACCTTGTTTCAGAGATTGAATAACCAATGTACCCCATCAGGGTGCTCTTTTTCCCAAGGACAGCACCATTAATAAGTAGGTTATGGGGTAGGACTTTCTCAGTTTCTAAGGGAAAACTCTTGGTGTCAGGTCCAGGGGAGGCTGGCTCTCTGAACATGGAATTCCCTAAGGACCCTTTAAAATTCTTGAACATTGAAACAAACAGTATTCCATGGACACCATCATCCCTGCTTCCTGGGGGTCCCCTAACCTCTCCCACATTATGCTTCCAGCTCACTTAAAACTAATACCACAAGAGGTCATCTCCATTTGGCACTGAATCACAAGACTCCCTTGATAGTCATTCAGCATTTATGCCCAGACAGTGACCTCTGGCAGGCACAAAATACAGCCACAAACCTCATCATTAGTGCAGCCTGGGGAACACACATAATTTCAGTTAAACCTGTGGACAGGGCAGACTTATTCCAGATGCTGAATGCTTCCTTGATATCAAGCAGTTTCCTGGAATGTGCGTGCATATGCCCTATCCCATTCCCTGCTCATGGTGAGCACAAGTGATGCTAACTGCCAAACCTCAAATCCATTGATAACATCTATGCAGTTGAAAATTTAGGCAGGTCCCATCTCAGCCAAGTAAATTTATTTTAAAGCCACAAGGATCCAAAACCTACCAGGAAGTACCCCTGGAAATTTGGGGAGAGACTTTTCTGGGGAGAGCCAAAAGCTCACCAGGATCATCTGTGTAGCCAATACTATGGGCTGCAGAAGCATCCCCATACAGCTACTTCAGACTGCTGGGGCCCTAGTTCCTCCTACAATTGCCTGCCCTCATGAGGTGCCCTTTAAAATTTCAGACCCAAGAAGAAGCCATTGTATTTGAGGCACTTGCTTAGCAACCTGGTGCTCCTGGTTAGGTGGTCTTGTCACTCATCACATTTGGATGCATCTTCCAAGTTACCACCTGAAATCTAGGCAACTTTGAGAAGATGGCCTGAGGCTGTCTTCTCACCAGCATCTTGCTGAAAAGAGGTTTCTTTCCCAAGGTTTCTTAGTGCTGGGATTTCCTGCTGTATATTGAGCAACTATTGGGACAGGGATTCCTATTTGGAATGACAGAAAAGATTCAGTACCTGTTGCTGTTGACTGTAGCAGATTCTGCACAGAAGGTCTGGCACAATAATCTATATTTGAAAGTGGGTAAGTGGGCCATGAAGTAGTGTATATGTAAATAGAAGGAAAGACAGGAAAATAAGAAACCTAGTTGTATGCAGCAATACACATGATGATAAGAAAATACAAAACCTGAAGAAACAGTGCAGTTTATAATAATAGAAATGATCTTTCATAAACTGCATTGAAGATAATATATGAATGCGAGCTAGGAACATAATGCTGAAGAAAAGTAGTTACTTTAGTTTATTTATTTTTCTTAATCCTTTGTTTTGTTGTAAATGTGATTGTTTTGCAGTTTTTATGTTGTTTTCAATATTTGATAAGGTTAAAAATAAAATAAACCAGAAAAGAAATAAAAAAGTCTACATTTAATAAGCAATCACACTGAATTCACCATAGTTTTCTGCCATTCTTGCCCAAAATCCATAAACTCAATCTAATCATGAAGAATCATTGAATAAATGAAATTGAGGAACATTTTATAAAATGATTCTTCATCACTCTTCATATATGTAAAGATGAAAGAAAACAAAGATATATATTTGGATTAAGTTTAATAAATATTCGTGACAGCAAAGTCAATGTATGATATGATTTAGGACCTGTTATGGGTTTTTTTCTTCTTTCTTTATGATCATTGTTATTATTAAGGTTTTTCTTGCTATAAAGGACATTATCACAGAAATTAGTGAGATATGAATAAGTCCTGTAGATAAGATACTAGTACTAAAACAAGGTTAATTTTCTGATTGTGAGAATCTTTCTGTGAGTACCAAAGAGAATGTCTTTGTTATTAGATGAAAAGTTATCAGAATATATAAATATAGAAATATTGTGTTTATGCATTAATTTCCAATGGTTGAGAAAAATAAGTTATCAACATCAAATAAAGCAAGTATTAACTTGGTGAAAAAACTAAAATAAAATAAATCAACTTCAGATAAGGTGGTTGCCCTCATGATGAAGGCAGATTGTCAGAGCAGGGTGAACTTACACTTAACTGCCTTTCACTGGATTTGGGAAGAATGGTCAAAATCAGTGCCACTTGTTGCTACTGTCTTGGGCAACAGCACATTTGGTATCAGATGGGCCAGGGAAGTCTTATTGGAATTTCCTTTGCCAATAAAATTGATTTCAGAGGCTAAACAATTTGCTCCATCTGGGTATTTTGTCTCCCATGGCCACCCCCATCTATAAGGTTTTCCCACTTTCCAGGGAAACACTCTCAATGTCAGAGCCAGGTGATGCTGTCTCCCAGGGCTGGTAATTCCCTTAGGAATATGGGAAATCTTGGACCCACTTTCAAAAAGTATTCACTGGACCCCATAATACCTTCTTCCTGGGAGTCCCCTCCCCTGTCCCATATTATGCCTCCAATGCACTCAAAATTAAGAACACAATGGATCATCACAATTTCAGCTCTGAATCACTGGGATCCCTTGAGAGTACGTCAGCATTTAGGCCCAGACAGAGACCTCTGCTGGACACAAAATAAAGCAGCACATCCCAATGATAACACAAGCCAGGAAAAAAAAACCTCATTTCAGGTAGAACCTGTGGACAGGGTGAAATAACCCAAGGTGCCCAAAGCTTCCTTGATATCAAGTGGCTTTTTGGAATGCACTTGCACATGACCCATAGCATGGCCTGGTCACAGTGCACACTAGGGATGCTAAGAACCAAACCAAAAATCCAATGTTAATTCTGTTCCATTAAGAAATATAGGAAGGCAATCTTGACTAGGTGCATGTATCTTAAACCACAAGCAGCCAGACCTACCAGGAAGTAATCCTGGTAATTTTAGGACAGAATCTTCTTGGGAGAGTAAAAAGTTCACCAGAATCATGTGTGCAGTTGATCCTGTGGGCTGCAGAACTATCCCAATTCATCTAATCCAGACTGCTGAGGCCTCAATTCGTCCTACCAATTCCTGCTAATATGGGGTCCCCTATAAATTTTCAGACCACAGGAGGAGCCATTGCTTTTGAGGCTTTTGCTTAACAACCTGATGCTCCCTGTTAGGTGGGCAGGTGGCTCAGTGCTTGTGCATGCACCTTCTAAGGAACCACCTGAAATCTAGGCCAATTTGAAAACCTGGTCTGAGGGTGTCTTCTCTGCAGGTTCTAGCTGAAATGAGGTTTCTTACACTGGGAAACTATGTTGTATATTGGGCACCTCTTGGGACAGGAATTCCTATTTGGATTGATGGAAAAGATTCAGTAGCTGTTGGTGCTGATTGTAGCAATTTCTGCACATAATATTTGGCAGAGAAATACATATTTGAAAGTGGGGAAGTGAGACATGAAGTAGTGTATATGTAACTAAAAGGAGTGACAGGAAAATAAGAAACAGGACTGTGTAGCAAAACACATGACCCATCAGAAAATACATGGCCTGAATTAACAGTAGACTTTATACTATTAGAAATGTAATTTTACTCACCTCCATTGAAGATACCATATTAATGAAAGCTAGGAATATGATGCTGCAGAAGAGTAGTTATTTTAGGTTATTTGTTTTTCTTAATCATTTCCTTTGCTTTGCTTGAAATGTTTTGTGTGTGTTGTGATATTGTTAATTTTTTGATAAATTTAAAAATAAAATGAAATAAAACACAAAAGTAGTAAAAAATTATATTGAATAAATAATCACACTGATGGTATCATACATTTCTGCCATTCATACCCAAAATACAGAAATTCATTCTAATCATGCACACCTATGAAATAAAAGCAAATTGAGGAAAATTCTATAAAATGATCCTTCAACACAAAGAAAATTCAGGAAAATTCTATAAAATGATCCTTCAACACTCTTCAAAATGTCAAGATGAAGGAAAAGAGGATATATATTTGGATTAATGTTAATATCAATGTATGATATGAGACTGGACATGTTAGGGATTTTTTCTTTTTCTTTCTTCACTTCTATCATTATTATTATTTTTAAAGTTTTCCTTGTTATAAAGGATATTATTGGGGTAAATGGTGAGCTCTGGATAAGGCCTACTGATGATATACTAGTACTACACCAAGTTTAATTTCCTAATCATGAGAAACTTTCTGTGAATATATAAGAGAATTTCTTTGTTCTTAGATGAAATGCTATAGATTATACAATGATAGGAACATTTTGTTTATGCATTAATATCCATGGTTAAGGAAAATAAGATATTATCAGCTGAAAATAAAGCATATGTTAACTTGGTAAAAAATAAAATAAATCAACTTCAGATGAGGTGGTTGCCCTCATCATGAAGGCAGAAGGTCAGATCAGGGTTAATTTACACTCACCTGTCTTTCACTGGGCTTGTGAAGAATCATCAGGATCAGTGCCACTTCTAGCTAATCTATTGGGCATCAGCACATATGGGATCAGACGGGCCAAGAAATTCTTCTTTGAATTTTTTTTCTAATAACAATGATTTCAGATGCTGAATTACCAATGTGTCCCAGATGGGTGCTCTGTCCCCCAATTGCAGTACCATGTATAAGGGGGATGCATGTGGGCTTTCACAGTTTCTAGGGGAAAACTCTCCATGTCAGGTCCAATGAAGGCTGGATCCCAGGGCAGAGAATTCCCATAGGAATATGGGAAATCTTGAACCCAGATCCAAAAATTATTCACTGTACACTGTAATACCTGCCTCCTGGGATTCCCCTCTGCTGTCCCAAATCATGCCTCCTATCCACCCAAAACTATGAATACAACAGATCATCACCATTTTAGCACTGCATCACAGAACTCCCTTTAAAGTCACACAGCATTTACACCCAGACTGAGACCTCTGCTGGGCACAAACTAAAGGAGCAAATCCCATCATTAAGATTGGCCAGGATATAAACCTCATTTCAGGTAGAATCTGTGGACAAGGCAGACTCCTCCCAGGTGCCCAATGCTTCCTGGATGTCAAGCAGTTTCTTGGAATGCACTTACACATATGCCATGGCATGGCCTGGTCACAGTACACACCAGGGATGCTAAGAACCATACCTCAAATCTATCACTAACTCCTGTCCATTGAGAAATATAAGCAGGCCAAAAGTTGACTAGGGACACTTATCTTAAAACCCCAAGCAGCCAAAACCTAACAGGAAATCTACCTGGGAATTTGGGGACAGAATGTTCTTGGGAGAGTCAAAAGCTTACAATGACCAGGTGTGCAGCTATCCCATGGGCTGCAGAAGCATCCCCATACATCTACCTCAGACTACTGGTGCCCCAATTCTTCCTACAAATGCCTGCCCATGTGAGGTGCCCTTTAAATTTTCAGACTCCAGAAAGTGCCAGTTTATATGAGGTTTTCACTTAGCAAACTGCCAATAATGGTTATGTGGGTGGGTGGCTCAGCACATGTGCATGCACTTTCCAAATAACTGCCTGATATCTAGGCTTTGAGAAAGTGGTCTGAGGCTGTGTTCTCCCCAGGATCTAGCTGAAATGAGGTTTCTATCCTGAGGTTTCTTAAGTGCTGGGATTTTCTGCTATGTGTTTGGTATCTCTTGATCAGGAATTCCTATTTGGATTGATGGAAATTATTCAGTAACTATTGGTGTTGATTGTAGCAATTTCTGCACATAATTTTCAGTATAGAAATATATATTTGAAAAGTGGTTATGTGGGACAGGAAGTAGTGTATATGTAACAAGAAGGAAATACCCAAAAATAAACAAAGGAGGGTGTAGCAATACACATGACCAGTTAGAAATTACATGGCCTGAATTAACAGTACAGTTTATAGTATTAGAAATGTAATTTTAATCATCTGCATTGAATATTATTAATGCAAGCTAGGAACGTGATGCTGCAGAAGAGTAGTTACTTTAGGTTATTTGTTCTTAATCATTTGCTTTTTGCTTGTCTGTGTGTGATTTTAATTTATAAATAAAGTTAAAAATGAAAGAAATAAAACAAAAAAGTAGTAAAAAATTAACATTGAGTAAATAATCACACTGATGGCACAATAATTTTCAATCATGCCCAAAATCCAGAAATTAAATCTAATAATGAACAAATATGGAATAAATGCAAATTGAGGAACATTGTATAAAATGTTTCTTTGACACACTTCAACTATATCAAGATGAAGGAAAAAAGGATATATATTCCAATTAATTATATGTAGATACACACACATATACCTGACAGTAGAATGCAATTTATACTATGAGACTGGACCTGTTAGATTATTTTTTCTCTTTCTTCCTTCATTTCTATCATTATTTTTAAAGTATTGCTGTTATAAAGGACATTATTGAGGTAGTTGTTGAGATATGGATAAGGCCTATAGATGAGATACTAGTACTACAACAATGTACAATTTCTGATAGAATCTTCCTGTGGATACATAAGAGACTTTGCTCTTAGACAAAATGCTACAAGAATATGTAAAGATAGAAACTATTTATTTGTGCATTAATGTCCAGGTTGAGAAAAATGAGATATTTTAAACAGAATATAAAGCAAATATTAACTCAGTGAAAAAATAAAATAAATCAACATAAAATTAATCAACATCAGAAGAGATGGTTGCCCTCCTCATGAAGGCAGAGTTTAAGAACACAGTGAACTTACACTAACCTGTCCTTCACTGTATTTGCATAGAATGGGCATAATCAGTGCCACCTGGAGCTAATCTATTGGGCATCAGGACACTTGGGAGCAGACAAGCCAGGGAAGTCTTCTCGGAATTTACTTTCCTAATAACACTGATTTCAGATGCTAAACAACAAATGTGCCCCATCTGTGTGCTCTGTCTTCCAAGGACAGCACCATAAAGAAGGTGGATGCAGGGTGGTTTTCACAGTTTTCAGAGGAAATCTCAGATTCAGGGCCAGGGTAGGCTGGCTCACAGAGCAGGGAATGCATGCCCTTAGGACACATTAAAATACTTGGACCCAAAACCAAACAAACTTCCGTGGACACCATCATTCTTGCTTATTGGGGTCCCCTTCCCTCTCCCAAATTTTACCTCAAAGACACTCAAAACTAATACCACAACAGTTCATCACCATTTCAGCACTGCAACACCTGAGTCCCCTGAAAATCAGTCAGTATTTATGCCCAGACAGAGACCTCTGGTGGACAAAAAATATAGCAGCAAACCCCAGCGTTATGACAGCCCAGGAAACAAACATTTCAGGTAGAACCTGTCAACAGTTAGACTCATCTCAGATGGGGAATGTTTCCTTGATATCAAGCAGTTTCTGGGAATGTGCATGAGCATGCCCCATCAGGGACCCTGCTCACAGTTAGAAACAGGGATGCTAAGTGCCAAACCTCAAATCCATCATTTACTTCTGTGCCATTGAAAAAGTTAGACAGGCCCCAACTTGGCCAGGCATGTTTATCTTAAAGATCCAAGCTCCCAAAACCTACCAGGAAGACCCCCTTGGAATTTTCAGACAGGATCTAGGGAGAGTCAATGGCACACCTGGATCAGGTGTGCTAATCCTGTGGCCTACTGAAGCATCCCCATACAGGGACTTCATTCTCCTGGGGTCCCAATTCTTCCTACCAATGCCTACCCATGTGGGGTGCCCTTTAAATTTTCAGGCCCCCTGAAGGAGCCATTGTATTTGAGGCTTTTGCTTAGCAAACAGGTGTTCATTGTTAGGTGGGCAGGTGGCTTGGTGCTTGTGCATGTGGCTTGGTGCTTGTGCATGTGCCTTCCAAGGAACCACCTGAAATCTAGGCCACTGGGAGACCCTCATCTAAGGTTGTCCTCTCACCAGGTTCTAGTGGAAATGTTTCTTTCCTGAGGTTTCTTAACACTGGGGATTCCTGCTTTATATTGGGCAACTCTTTGGACAGGAATTGCTATTTGGATTGATGTAAATGATTCAGTAACTGTTGTGTTGTATGTAGCATTTTCTGCACATAATGTTCAGCAGAGAAATACATATTTGAAAATGGGTAAGTGGGACATGAGGTAGTGTATATGTAACTAGAAGGAAAGGAAGGAAAATAAACATAGGAGTGTGTAGCAATACACACGAAACGTAGGAAAATATGTGGTATGAACTAACAGTACAGTTTATTATATAAAATGCAATTTTAAGCAACTGCCTTAAAGATACCACATTAATGCAAGCTATGAACATGATGCTGAGGAAGAGTAGTTACTTTAGCTTATTTGTTTTTCTTAATCATTTTCTTTGGTTTGAAATATGGTGTTTTTGTTGTTTGTGTAATGTTTTTAATTTTTCAAAAAAGTTAAAAATAAAATGGAATTCAACAAAAAAATGGTAAAAAAATTAACATTGATAAATAACCACATGGATGTCACTATACCTTTCTGCCTATCATGCCTGAAATCCAGAACCTCAATCTAATCAGGAACAAATATGGAATAAATGGAAAGTGAAAAACATTCTATGAAATTATTCTTCAACACTTTTCGAATACAACAAGATGAAGGGAAAATGGTATATATTAGGATTAATGTGAATATATATTTCATACCTGACAACAGAATGCAATGTATGATATGAGAATGGGCCTGTTAGATTTTTTTCTCTTCCTTCATTTCTACCATTACTATTATTAAGGTTTCCCTTGCTATAAATGACATTATTGGGTTAATTTTTGAGGTATGGATAAGGCCTGTAGGTGAGATACTAGTACTCACCAACATTAATTTTCTGATTGAGAAAACATTTCCATGAATACATAAGAGAATTTCTTTGTTCTCAGATGAAATGCTATGAGAATATATAAACATAAAACATTTTGTTTATGCATTAATATCCATGGTTGAGAAAATGAGATACAATCAACAGAATATAAAGCAAATGTTAACTTGGTGAAAAATTAAAATAAAATTAACCAATGTCAGATGACATAGTTTCCCTTCTCATGAAGGCAGAGGGTCAGACCAGATTGAACTTACACAGACCTGCCTTTCACTGGATTTGCAAAGAATTGTGAGAATCAGTGTCCCCTTGAGCTAAACTATTGTGCATCAGCACATTCAGGATCATATGGGCCAGGGGAGTATTCTTGGAATTTACTTTGTTAATAACACTGATTTCATAGGCTGAAAAACTAAGGTCCCCCATCTGGGTGCTCTGTCTCCCAAGGGCATCACCAGGTGTAAGGGGGATGCAGGGTGGGCTTTCACAGTTTCTCATGGAAAACTCTCACTGTCAAGGCCAGGGGAGGCTGCCTCCCACAGGAGGTAGTTCCCTTTGGACTCCTTAAATTTCTGGGACCTAAAACCTATCAATATTCCATGAACACCATCATTCCTGCCTTCTGAGAGTCACCTCCCTCCCAAATTATGCCCACAACCAACTCAAAACTAATTCCACAAGTGGTCATCACCATTTCAGCACTGCATCACAGGACTCCCTTGAAAGTCAGTCAACATTTATGCCCAGAGACTTCTTGCAGGCACAAAATACAGCAGCAAACCCTGGCATTAAGACAGTCTGGGAAACAAACATCATTTCAGGTAGAACCTGTGCTCAGGGAGGACTCATCCCAGTGGAAGAAAGCTTCCTTGATATCATGCAGTTTTTTGGAATGCATATGCACATGCCCTATCACAGACCCTGTTCACAGTGAGCAACAGGGAAGCTAAGTGCCAAACTTCAATTCCATTGTGAACTCATGTGCTATTGAAAAAGTTAGGTAGGCCCCAACTGAGCCAGGCACACTTATCTTAAATCTCCAAGCAGCCAAATCCTACCAAGAAGTGGCCCTGGGAATTTTGGGACAGAATCTTCTTGGGAGAGTCAAAAGCTCACCAGGATCAGGTGTGCAGCCATCCTGTTGGCTGCAGAAGCATCCCCATACAGCTACTTCATATTGAGGGCCCGAGTTCCTACTACCAATGCCTGACTAAGAGGGATACCCTTTAAATTTTCAGACCCCAAATGGAGCCATTTTATTTGAGGCTTTTCTTAGCATCCTGGTGCTCATTTTTAGGTGGGCATGTGGCTCAGGGATTGTGCATGCACTCTCAAAGGAACTATTTGAAACATAGGCTGCTTTGCAAATCTGGTCCAAACCTGTCTTCTACTCCACTTCTACTTCTATTTCTAGCTGAAATGATGTTTCTTAACTGAGGTTTCTTAGTGCTGGGAATTCCTGCTGTATATTGGGCAACTCTTGGGCCAGAAATTCCTATTTGGATTGATAGAAAAGATTCAGTAATTGTTGTTGATTGTAGCAATTTCTGCACAAAGTATTTGGCAGAGAAATAAATATTTGAAAGTGGGTAAGTGGGGCATAAAGTACTGTATATGTAACTAGAAGGAAAAACAGAATAATAAGAAATATAGGAGTGTGTTGCATTTCATGACCTGTAAGAAAATACATTGTCTGAATTTACAGTAGAGTTTATAGTATTAGAAATGTAAATTTAATAAACTGCACTGAAGATACCACATTAATGCAAGCCAGGAACATGATGCTGAAGAAGAGTAGTTACTTTAGGTTACTTGTTTATATTAATCATCTGCTTTGTTTTGTTTGAAACATGGTGTATTTTATGTTGTTTGTGTGATGATTTTAATTTTTCAGTTTTTACCATGGGGATAATGTTCTCTATCATTACTATGCCCTGGTTAGTGGCATAAATCAACCACTGATTCCAGGGCAAGCAGAAGTAGTTGCTGTTCAAACCCAGTTAGATATATGTCCAGATGACAATGCTAAAGCAAGTATCTTTCCTGAAATTGTCACTGGAGTATATCAAACCTTTGGACTTCACATTCTTGGACAACCTATGCAACATCCACCAGGGTCTCAAAAACATTCTAATCAACAGAGAGGTTACAAAAGATGGCACCATCAAACAAGGAATCAAAATAAAGGAGGCTTCAGAGCCTCTCATCTCAAAATATTCCACAGTTGCTCCCATTCCTAGAAATGCAGGAAAGTTTGGAGTTAATAGAGGAAAACAGGACCAACAAGGATTGCAAGGCCAAAACCATCAACAACCTCAGAATCATGGAGTAGATCTTCTGAAACCACTTAGACACTACAATCTGAGATCCAATGTAAATCATTCTCAATTGTTTAATAAACCAGAGGGAAGTTCTCCAAATCCCTATAGACAATGAAAATGTCAACAGCAACATCTGCAAGACTAGTCAAAAGACAGAGGAGTTCAAAGTAATTCACAGCCCTGAAGGTCAGGAGGAAGTAACAGGAGTATGCACTTAGTGCAGCAAGTACATTCACTCCCTCTCCTACTTCATCTCATGATGGAAATTCAGGTCCAGCACAGGGGCAAAATAATTGAAGGCCATTTAACTCAATTGCAGAGGTTTCTTGTTTTCCAAAAGAATTTGTAAATGATGATGATCCAATAGATTATGAAGAAATACAAACTATTCATGGTGTGCTAGTTTGGATATATTATGCCCTATCAAATGCTGTATTCTTTCATGCCATCTTGTGGGGGCAGATGTATTAGTGTTGATTAGATTGGAATCCTTTGAGTGTATCTGTGGAGATGTGACTCAACTATGAGTGAAATGTTTGAGTAATTTCCATGGAGGTGTTACCCCACCTATTCAGGATGGGTGTTAATTGGATCACTGGAGTTGTATAGAGGAATTCACAGACAGAAGGACTTCACAGCAGCTGAGAGTGACATTTGGAGAAGCTACAGCTAAGAGAGGACAAAAAGGCCCAAGAGCAACACTTCGGAGAACACCATTTCAAAGTGTAACTTGGAAGAAAGCAAATGCCATCCATGTGCCTTCCCAGCTACCAGATGTTTTCTGGGTGCCAATGGCATTTCTCCAGTGAAGGTACCATTTGTTGATGCTTTACCTGGGACATGTTGTGGCCTTAACACAGTAAATTTTTAACCAAAAAAAAAAAACCCTTTATAAATGTCCATCCAATTCTGGTATTTTGAAAAAGGACAAGATTAGCAAACTGGAAACAGATTTTGGAATCATATAAGAGGGGTGCTGGTGTTGCTGAGTTTGCAAATGCCCAACATTTTGGAATGACTTTTTAAATGGATAAGGGGAAGATGCTGGAAGAATTGTGATGAGCTTCAGAAAAAATGCCTAGCCTGCTTTGTAGAGACTGTGGAAATATGGACTCTAATGACTCTGATGAGGACTTGAGCAGAAGTGATGAATGTATTATTGCCAACTAGAATAAAGGTGATCCTTGTTTTAGAGAGGCAGAAAATTTGAACAAATTGTGCCCTGGTGTTGGATGGAATTTGAAAGTCATGAGCTGGGATACTTAGCTGAAAAGATTTCTACACTAAATATCAAAAGTTTGGCCTGGCTTCTTGCAGCTTTTACTAAAATGTGAGAGGAGAGAGGTAAAATTAGAACTGAATTCTAGGGTTCAAAGAAACCAGAATCTGATGGTTTGGAATATTCTGGGCTTCAACAAGTGAAACCCCAGAGGCTACAGCCCCACATGAGGATTTAACAAAACATGGAAACCGACCATTTCAGTACAAGCCAGTATTGAAGATGGAGTTATCCAGAAAGGATTTGTGGAAAGTCCTATATTCTAATGGTTTTGACACGTGTAAATTCCATGCCAAACCAACAAGATTTTTGTGAAATCTGTATAAATGGAGGCACCGATGGTCTGGACTGGAGGAGATGGAAAAAGAACAAATGGAAAAATTTCTTCAAGGACAGAACCATGGATATTGAGGTCTGGTGTCAAGAGACATTGCACAGGGAGAACAGATCAGCCCACACACATTGAAAGGGTGAATTTGCCCTGGAGGCAGAGGATGGGCCTTCTGCCTCACTGCTCAGGAAGAGTGCTGCCTTTTCAGGCCTCAGAGAGGGTGGATAACATTCCCCAGGTATTTTGGAGAGCCTGGCTGCCACCCTATGGTTTGGAGAAGAATTTGCCTCAGAGAGGCAGAGTCTGGGTGGCACCTGATATGTGAGGAGGGTTGGGCTGAGAAGAAAGTGGTCTCCCCATGTATGGATATGTTGGAGCATTCACCTCAGCATCTGGAGAGAAAAGGGCTGTCACATAAGACTTTGGAAAGGATTGGATTCATGTTCTCTCTGGCCACAATTATGCATCATTCTATAAATGACTCCCAGACTTTGCAATCTAATGGAGTTTGCCCTGTGGGTTTTAGGAATTTTGGGTCCCTTAAACCATGTTCTGTTATGGCAATGGGAATGTTTTTGTTATGAATGTCTTTCCTCTGTATATTGGAAGCAGGTAACTTGTTTTAAGTTTCACAGGTCCACAGCTAGAAGGGGAAATATGCTTTAGGAAAGACAATGCTTGTAACTGAATTGGATGGGATTTGTACTTACCTATTATTACTAAAATTACTTAAGTTTTTGTGATATTGTGATGGGATAAATGTTTTTTGTATTTGAAAAAAATATGTCTTTTGTGGTCCAGGGGGTGAAATGTGCTAGTATGGATATATTATGTTCCATGAAAAGGCATATTCTTGGATGCAATCTTGTGGGGGCAGATGTATTAATGTTGATTAGATTGGAATCCTTTGAGTCTTTCCATGGAGATGTGGCTCAATCATTGGAGAGTGACATGTTTGATTGGATAATTTCCAAGGAGGTGTTACCCCATCCATTCAGGGTGGGTGTTAATTGGATTACAGGAGTTACAAAGTAATTCACAGACAGAAAGACCTCAGAGCAACTGAGAGTGACATTTAGAGCAGCTTCAGTTAAGAAAGGACAAAACACCCCAAGAGCAACACTTAGGAGAACACCATTTTGAAATGCAATCTAGGAGCAAGCAGATGCTGGCCATGTGCATTCCCAGCTAACAGAGGTTTTTCAGAAGCCAATGGCCTTTATCCAGTGAAGGCACCCTTTATCGATGCCTTACCTTGGACATGTTATGACCTTAAGACTGTAACTTTTTAACCAAATAAACACCTTTTTAAAAGCCAATCTATTTCTAGTATTTTGCAAAAGAGCACCATTGCAAACTGGAGCACATGGTAAACAAAAGTTGCCTATGTACTGTTTAACCTTTAAAGTGGATGAACATAAATTTGTAGGGCAAGTCATCCCCACAGAATTAGACTGTGCTTCAATAGTGGATAAGTTTGTAACTTGGACTAAACTTACAAGTTTTGAAGTAAAACTTTCTATTAAATTGCCACTTGAGGAATATTAAACTGACATTTTTAAGAGTTCTAACATCTCTGAACAAGGAAAGAATAAACTAAGGTTAATTTTACATAAACATGATTCTTTATGGAAAAGTGAGAAAATGGGTCAGTTACAGTAACATTCCTCCTCTGGAACTGCTGCACCAAAGCTGCAGTAGCAGTATCACATAAATTACAAGGCAAAACTTGCCATACAGACTGTAATAAATGATTTAATAAAAAGGAGTGTTACTCAACCAGAATAGTTCTATGAATACTCTCATCTATCCAGTTCCAAAAACTAATGGATATTAGAGCATTGTTTTAAACTTTGAAGCAATTAATAAAATTACTTATTTAATAGCAGTTCAAAACAGGTATTCAATGGAGACATTAACACAAATGCAAAGAGAATATAAAATTACACTGGATCTATCAAATGGATTCTGGGCACATTCTATTACAGAAGAAATTTACTGGTTAATGGCATTTACTTGGGAAGGAAAACAATTAGTGAGGACAAGTTTACCTCAATGTTTCATTAATAGTCTAGCATTATTTGCTGCTAGTATAGTGGATATAATAAAAGATATACAACATGTAGAGGTTTATGTGAATGGGATATATTTTTCTAATGTAACAGAAGAACAACATTTAATAACATTAAAACAAGTGCTTACAATTTAGTAAAGAATGGTGTGTCAGTTTGAATGCATTATGTCCCCCAGAACACCATTATCTTTGATGTAATCTTGTATGGGCAGATGAATAAGTGTTGATTGTATTGTAATTCTTTGAATGTTTCCATGGAGATGTGACCCACCCACTTGTGGGTGATGACTCTAATTGGATAATTTCCATGGTGGTGCGGCCCCACCCATTCAGCATGGGCCTTGATTAGTTTACTAGAGCACTATATAAGCTCAGACAGATGGAGCAAGCTTGCTGCAGCCAAGAGGAACACTTCAAAGAATGCACAGGAGTGGAGAGAGGAGCCACAGATGACAGACAGTTTGAAGATGATGGCTGTTGAAAGCAGCCTTTTGCCCCAGAGAAGCTAAGAGAGAAAAACACCCCAAGAGCAACTAAGAGTGCATTTTTTAGGAACTGCAGCCTAGAAAAGAACATCCTGGGAGAAAGCCATTTTGAAACCAGAAATCTGGAGCAGATGCCAGCCACATGCCTTCCCAGCTAACAGAGGTTTTCTGGACACCTTTGGCCATCCTCCAGTGAAAGTACGCAATTGCTGATGACTTACCTTGGACATTTTATGGCCTTAACACTGTAATTTTGTAACCAAATAAACCTCCTTTATAAATGCCAATCCATTTCTGGTGTTTTGCAAAAAGACAGCATTAGCAAACTGGAACATGTGGGTATATTGTTTCTTTAAGAAAACCTTAGATGACAAAAGAAGTTGTTATATTTATCAGTTTTAAGGAAAGTTGTGGTTTAACTGCAAAGTTTAGAGAAAAATTCTAAATATCTCAGCCCCTAAAACCTTAAAACAATTACAAAGTATGTTGGGTTTTTAAACTTTGTTCACAATATTATTACAGATTTTGCTGAATTGACTAAACCTTTGTATCCTATTAGCAGAGCAGAGGGGCAATATTCAATGTACAGGGAAGGAAGGGATGGCATTACAAGAAATAACTAAAATTTGAATAATGTCATTTATTTAGAAAACAGATATTCAGAAAACTTTAATAATTAAACTTGACAATTCACCAACAGCAGAATATATTCAAATATATAGAAAAGGAGGCAAAAACCCTATTCAGTGTGTTAATTTTATATTTACCTCTGCTGAAATGAGGTATAAGGCTATTGAAAAGTTACACACAACAATGCATAAAGCAATAATTAAGGGTCTAGGCTAGTTACAAAGTGCACAAATACATATTCACTCACATTTAGCTTCACCCACACATCTTCAAAACACACCACTGCCAGAAATAAAAGGTTTGTATTCCAAATGGATTACTTGGATGACACATTTTAAAAACCCTCACCTATTATGTCCACATGAACCTACACTTCCAGACATTCAGAATTTACTACAGCTTTTTTCAGAAGGTAATATGCACATACTCCCAAAATATGATTTAACTTCATATACAGCAGTATATTATACTGATGGGTCAGCTGTTTAAAATCCGAATCATCCGAAGACACATTCTGCAGGTAAAGGAATAGTGAAAGGTAAATTTGACCCTGATTTTTCCTTTATTAAACAATGGAGATTCTCCTTAGAGGACCATAATGCTCAGTATGCTAAAAAAAAGGCCCTAGGATTTTCTGTCAGGGTATTATGGACAAAGGGCCAATTTTAATAGGTACCAACAGCTCACATTTAGCTAGAAGCTTTAATAAAAATTTGAGTATCTGGATATCCAATGGGTTTGTTAATAATAAGAAAGAACCTCTGCAACATATAAGTAAATGGAAAGTTATTGCTAATTCTAAGTAAAATAGGCCCAGTAGGAAAGGGATACATGAGCAGGGCACCAGCTACAAGCTTATTCTATTTATACTAAAGGTAAACTTTTAGCAGACCAGTTGGCTGTACAATGCACATGTGGTAGGAATGGTTACAAAATTACCAAACCTGGACAAGGAGCTGGAAAAAGTCTTGTATTCAAACAGTCCTAACCCTAAGGGGTATCCTGTAAAAAATATTTCTTTGAAAACAGTAATATTATTAAACAGGAAGAAGGGAAAAGAATTATTCCTTCAGTTATGGAAAGAGTAAAACTGGCCCAACAGGCCCGCAACACATTTGGAACTATTCATAGAGGATGGGAAGCCACATCAATTAAATTAAAAATAAATACAGTTGGACTAATGTTAAAACAGTCAGATCTGTTGTAGCTAATTCTGAGAAATGGCAAGTAACTAATGCTTCCTTCCAAATTCTTATTCCACCAAAAATTATTCATTCCAATGAAAATTTTGAAAAATTTTACATGAATTATTTTTGTCCTTTACCCTCATCTCATGGCCATAAACACATTCTTGTTATTGTTGATGCTAAAATGGCATAATATTGGTTATTACCAACCAAGGTCCAAAGTGCTAATGCATCTGTTAAAGCTCTCAACTTTTTATTAGATACTTCAATTCCTAAGATGCTGCATTCTGATCAAAGCTCAGCATTCATTTCTGCCACCTTGCAATAGTAGGTCAAGGAGAGTATAGAGTTGGAAATTAGTACACTTTGCCACCCCCGAAGTTATTGAAACATAGAAAGGAAAAATGGTAACATAAAATACACCTTATTTCAACTATTGTATGGATGGCTTTGAAAGTGGTATCCACTTATCTCTTTTGTTCAGCTTTCCTTCAATAATATACCATCCTCACAGACACATCAAATACCTCATAAGTTAATTTTTGGTATAGATTTTAATGTGCCTTTTGCAAATGCAGATGATGCTAATTTGTCTAAAGAACAATTATGTTTACTGCAAGAACTAAGAGAGACACCCCTTCTGCATCATCCTCCTGCACTTCTGGTGGGAAACCCTTCATTGGCCAATTCACCCAGGAAAGGGTACAGAACTATTCTCCTCCATGTCCATGATGGGAAAAGCTTACTAAAATTCTTAGAGTATTAGATGACTGTACTGTTGAGATATTGGACCATCTTGACCAATGGCAAAAGATATTAATAATTTGAAGCCCAATGCTCATTATGGAAAGATATATACCGGTCCTCAACCTTCAGGATTGGATGGTTTGGAATAGGGAAAAAGATATGGACATTTTATGAGGCAACATCCCAATATTGATCTAGAGGGTCTACTATTGGAAAGTGAAGAAAACTCAAAATCCACTGCACAGGTGAATTTCAGATTTTTTTTTGTATACTGTGTGTGCCACATCTATGTGAATACTTTGCTGGTTCTTTTTGGACAAAAAACTATTGGACTTATCCTAGGGTTTATTCTATCAGCAGTTTTTATAGTGCAATGGAAAATGCTACACATCATCCTGGTCCAATAACTTCCTGGAATTTAACTACTGTCACACCAGTGACTGGTATTCCTCCTAATCTCCCACAGTATCATTGAGAATGATGAGCCATTCATCCTGAACCTAGGAACGGTCATTTAGAAACACGTGATCTTCAACAAGGTATGTTTTGGGAACAATTCCATAAGCCCCTTATACACAAGAAACAAACTCTGTGTATTCACAAATCCTCTTGATAGATATACATCTATTGGCAGCACAAGATAATCAGATATATCACTGAAGGACAAAAAAGCTTGACTCAGTTAATTCATAATGAATTTGCCCAATTGAAAGGAATTGACTTGCCTTTTACTTTACCTCTGGACCTGTCATATCTTCTGGAACAATAGCAACAAAAGAGGTGTTTTCAAGAACTTGGGCTTGGCTATTTAGTGAAATATAATTCAGAAAGAATTTGGTCATCTCCGAAATTATCCAAGATCATTGCTTTATATCACCATCTAGTGGCATCTCTGATACTACCAGATTGCCTGGAAGTATTACATTCAACCACAAATAATACGCCCAAGAAATTTGTCTCTTGCTGATAAAAGTATTCACATACTGGTGCACATAGTAAGCCTGGGTGTTAATCCTACATATAAACAGGCTATCTTTTGTTCCACCAATATGCATAACAGTTGATGTCAGGTTGCTAGAACTATGACCAAACAAGAAAAGTTCTAAATAGGAAATTATTTCCAATGATTTAAAATAATATAACTGGCCTATTGAAGGATTGTGCCCTGCCTTCAGAGTGGAAACAGAATAATAGTGCTAATAGAGAATGTTTGGATAGGTTATTTGAATATCCCAGTAATGCTCAATTTTTAATCATCTGGAGTTAATTTACTTCCTAAATACCACATATACAACTTATTCCATGTGGGAAGGAGATTGTGGATATTTTCAAAAGAATATAAACAACATATTACCTGAATGCTTTAACCTTATTAAAGCTAAGTGTATTCATCCTTATGCATGTCAATTTTGGAGACAATTCCATGACTCAAACAATATACAAGAAGAACAACTTAAATGTCAATATGAATCACAGTCTTCTCCAGGTGAATTCTGCCTTTATTAGCAAAAATGGACTGTCTCTGAAATTAAAAGTGATTTGCGGCATTTAGCATATTCCAAAATGTTCCCTGAACTGATACGTAAATAGGAAAGGGAAATTTTAGAGCCTAAATGTAAGGTAAACTCACTATATCAGAAATGTATAGCAGATGCTAAAACATCATGTAGAGACTGTGATTAGCTCATTAAATGAAATTTTTATATCTCAAATAGAGAGTAATACCGTTAATATTAAAGAACTTTCAACTGAAGGTAAGGTATGGGGATTAGTTAATGAAGTCAGTATGTCTAACATACAAATTAAGTGTAAACAAAATGAAGTAAATCTTTGTCCCTTAAAATGAAGATGAAAAAGCATAAAACTCAAAGACTTCAGAAAGTAAAACTTATGATGGCTCATTCAATACCCACAGTATCTAAACTTTTGGACTTATATCATCATCTGTTAGCTGACGGATTACATATAATAAAAGACCATGTGGTGACATTCATGGAATCAACATGAAGGACACTCAGTTTATAGATGAATTAACTACAGCCATGCTGATATTCATATAAAAAATTTCAGAATACTCTCCACAGAAGGAGGAATTGACTGGAAACTATTAAATGGAACATGGGTTAAAGAAGGTCTCAATATTCCTCATCATGATATGCAAATAGTTAAGTGAACAGCATGCAGCAATATATATGATTTAAAGAAAATTTAAACATCCCCAATTAAAAGTATCTGGGAAATAGTGATTTATTATCAAATAATTCTACATAAAGTATCCTATACTAACTGGCAAATATTAATCATTGGATATTTAATAAAAACAAGAACTCAGCTTACTTTAATGAAGATACAACAATCTTATACACATAATAGCCAAGAATGTTTTGAGTTTTATTATTTAGATCCTAGTGGATGTGATAAAAGGGATTATCTTATTTGTGAAGAAATTAATCTACATCAAACTTGTGGCAATAAAACTGGAAGTAAATGTCCAGTAACTGGAAAAGCATTCATATCCTTACTTAGAATTTATTCGTTTAAAGAAGGGCAGTTATGTAGTTATGCCATATACTATAGACTGCAATATACCTCCATATCAAACTTTAATTGTCACTATCAGTGATACAGTAACACATTTTGAAAAAAAAATTAAAGAAATCTTTGCCTAAAGATCAAACTGTTGTTTTTGGTAATTTTCATATACAAAAAAAATGCAACTGAGGTTACTACCAACTTGGTTGGAATATTAGCTAAGCTGAAGAAGATTGAAGTCAAGTCACTGATACATGGGCTAGCATTGAAGAGCAGATAGAAGACATAAATTCTGACCTTCTCAGACTGGATTAACCTGAAGGGGACACTCCAGAGTGGATCAAGTGATTAGGAGAACACTGGAGGGTGTCTGACCTGCTGCTGCCTCAGCCACTGAAACAATTGCCAGTTTTGTGAGTACTGCTAACAAAGACATCTTTGGTGAAATAATTGATGCATTAACTTAAGGGTTAGTGATGGGCTTATGATGGGGATATGAGAAGGATTAGGGTTAGGGTTAGGTTTATGGGTAGGGATAGGGTTAGGTTTAGGAATAGGGTTAGGGTAAGGTATTAGTGATATGATAGGGATATGGATAGGGTAAGGATTAAGGTTAGGGTTAGGGAAAACGGATGCTTCCTTAGACCAGCTTTGCATGCCACATTGGGCCTCACAGGAAAGGGAATGCCCATCAGCCACACCGTGTGATCCAGCCAGGTCCCCACCCCAAAACCCACAGGCTGCCCAGACTGAGGCCTCTCAAAAAGCATCTTCTCCAGTGCTGGTCTGGGTTTAGGGCTAGGGCTAGGGAAAAGGCTAGGGCTAGATCTAAGTCAAAGGCAAGGTCTATGGTAGGGATATTGATAGGGTTAGGTTTATGATAAGGTTTAGTGTTAGGGTTGGGGTTAGGGATAGGGATAGAACAAGGCTTATAGATAGGGATAGGGTTAGGATTACAGTGAGCATTAGGGATAGAGAGGCATAGGGATAGGGTTCGCTTTAGGATTAAGGTTTAGGATTGAGATAAGGATAAGGATAGGTTTATGGATAGGGACAAGGTTAGGAATAGGGTTAGGGTGAAGGAGAGGATTAAGATTAGGGTTAGGTTTAGTGATAGGGTAAGGGTTAGGGTGAGGATTAGGGTTAAGATACGGATATGGACAGTGTTTAGGTTAGGTTTAGGCTTTGAGTTAGGGTGAGGATTAGGGTTTGGGATAGGGATAGAGATTGGGTTATGGATAGAGATGGGGTTAGAGTCAGGATAGGGGATGGGGTAGGGATAGGGTTAGGGATAAGGTTATGTTAATGGATAGGGATATGATCAGGCTACAGATAGGGTTAGGGTTATGAGTAGGGCTAGAGTTAGAGTTAGGGATAGGGGTTGGGGTAGAGTTAGGGTTAAGGATAGGGCTAGGTTTAGGGTTAGGGATAGGGCTAGGGCCAAGCTTCTCATGCCAACAGTGGGATTCTTGGTAAGGGACACAACTGCCCACACCCCATGTTGTCCAGCCAGGTATCCTTCCCCAAGAGAAGCCTCTCTGAAAGTGTATTTTCCCATGTTGGTCCTATGGCTAGGGTTAAGGCTAGGGTTAGTGCTAGCACTAGGACTTTTGCTAGGGGTATGACTAGTGCTAAGGCTAGGGCTAGGGTTAGGGTTAGGCCTAGGGCTATGGCTAGGACTATGATAGGTATATGGATAGGGTTACTGTTAAGATTAGGGTTAGGGATAGGGATAGGGATAGAGACAGGGTTGCTGGTTTCTCGAAGCTTGCTGGTTAAGAAAAGATAAGGGTGAGGGTAAGCATGGTGACTAGGGTTGATTTCAAGTGATGTGGTATGTACGATCAAGAATTTAATGTACCATGTAATATATATAATAGATAGTATATAAATGATATCCATGGGGAATATAAATGTATGCACGATAAAGCATAGGGCCGTTACTGCACCTGAGCTGGCACGGGGCTGGGTAAAGTGTAAGTGTTTTAATACTGGTGTAGCACATTGGGGTTGTGGCTATTATGCAACCAGGGGGTAGTTTAATGAGAATTCCAGCTTTGGGAGCTGATGGTGGGGTCAGTAGCGGCCTCCTCCTTGAAGAGTCCTCGGAAGCGTGTGTTTCATTTTTGGCTTATAAGACCAGTGTAATTTGTTATACTATGAGGACTGTTATCATTTTATTAAGTTGTTTTTGATTGGTTAGTGTTAGGGTTTGGTTAATGCAGGGACAGAGAAAGGGATAGGTATAGGCTTATGGATAGGGATAGGGTTAGGGTTAGGGATAGGGATACAGATAGGATTAGGTTTAGCATTAGGGCTAAGATTAGTATTAGGGTTAGGGTTAGTTTAATTTTAAGGATATAAAAGGGATATGGATAGGGTTAGTGTTAGGGTTACAGATAGAGATAGGGTTATGTTTAGGATGAGGTTTAGGGGTAGAGATAGCGATAGAGTTATGGATAGGGATTTGTTTAGGGTTAGGGTTTCAGTTAGGGATAGGGAAAGATATAGAGTTAGGGCTATAGTTAGGGATAGGGTTAGGGATATGATCGGGCTATGGATAGGGTTAGAGTTAAGTTTATGGTTAGGGTTAAGGTAAAGTTTAGGGATAATTATAGTGATAGATATAGATTTATGGATAGGAATAGGTTTAGGTTTAGGGCTACGGTTAGAGTTATGTTGAGAGATAGAAATAGGGATAGGGAAAGTATTATAGAACAGAGATAGGGTGAGAGTTATTGTTATGCTTAGGCTTAGAGATAGGGATAGGAATAGGGTTAGGGTTACAATTAGGGTTATGGATAGGCTAGGGATTGGGTTATTGACAGGGACAGGTTAGGCTGAGGGTTAAGGTTGGGGATAGGGATAGGGATAAGTTTATGATTAGGGTTAGGCTTTGTGTTAGGGATATGATAGGGCTACACAGAGGGTTAGGGTTAGGTTTAGGTTAGGACAAGGGATAGGGATAGGGATAGAGATGTTTACGGATAGGGAGAGGATTAGGGTTAGGGTTAGAGTTAGGCATAGGGTTAAGTTTAGGATTAGGGTTAGGAGTATGGATAGGTATAGGGATAGACAGGTTTATGGATAATGTTAGGGTTATGGTTAGGATTAGGATTAGGAAGGCATTAGGGATAGAGATATGCTACAGTTTGTTACAGTGCTGAGCTTATGTTTAATGTCCAGGTTAGGGTTAGGTTTAGGGTTAGCAATAGAGGTACATATATGGAAAGGGTTATGGATAGGAATAGGGTTAGAGATAGGACTAGGGTTAGGGTTAGGGATAGGGATAGAGACAGGTTATTAATAGGGATAGGATTAGGCTTAGGGTTACAATTAGGTATAGGTTTAGGGATAGACTTATGGTTAGATTTATGTTTAGTGTTAGGGATATGTGCTGATTTGGATGTATTGTGTCCCCCAAAGTATTATTATCTGTGATGCAGTCTTGTGTGGGCAGGAAACTTGTTGGTGTTGATTGGGTTGCAGGCTTTTGATTGGATGTTTCCATGGAGATGTGTTCCCTGAACTGTGGGTGAAATCTTTCATTGGATAATTTCATGGAGGTGTGGCCCTGCCCATTCAGCATGGGCCTTGGTTAGTTCACTGGGCCCGATATAAGCTCAGACAGAAGGAGTAAGCTTTGCTACAGCTAAGAGATACACTTAGAAGAATGCACCAGGGCTGAGAGAGGAGCTGCAGATGAGAGACAGTTTGAAGATTTCTGTTGAAAGCAGACTTTTGCTCTGGATAAATTAAAAAAAAGGATAAACATCCCAAGAGTAACAAACAGTGACATTTTTGAGGAACTGCAGCCTAGAGAGGAACATCCAGGGAGAAAGCCATTTTGAAACCAGTACTCTGGAGCAGATGCCAGCCACAGGCCTTCCCAGGTAACAGAGGTTCTCCAGACACCATTGGCCATCCTCCAGTGAAGTTACCTGATTGTTGATGACTTATCTTGGACACTTTATGGTATTAAGACAGTAACTTTGTAACCAAATATACCCCTTCA
The DNA here is from genome assembly GCF_015220235.1 of Choloepus didactylus. NCBI lineage: Eukaryota > Metazoa > Chordata > Mammalia > Pilosa > Megalonychidae > Choloepus > Choloepus didactylus. The sequence goes on from NC_051324.1 coordinate 14,843,173, forward strand.
TAAAAGCTGATCCATTCCTGGTATTTTGCATTCCAGCAGCATTAGCATACTGGAACAGATTTTGGTACCAGAGAAATGGGGTGCTGGTGCTGCTGCATTTGCAAATACTAAATATGTTGGAATGGATTTTTAAATGGTTAAGCGGAAGATTCTGGAAGAATTGTGAGGAGCTTGATAGAAAAGGCCTAAACTGCTTTGAAGAGACTGTGGAAACATGGATTCTAAAGATACTTCTGATAAGGCCTTGTACAGAAATGATGAATGTGCCATTGCCAACTGGAAAAAAGGTGATCTTTGTTTAAAGTGGCAGAGAATTCAGCAAAATTGTATCCCAGTGTTCAATGGAACACAGAATCTGAAAGTGACAAGCTAGGATATTTGGCTGATGAGATTTTGAAACTAGAAGTTGTAGATATACCATGGCTTCTCCTTGCAACTTATAGTAAACTGTGAGTGGAGAGAGAGAAATTTAGATCTGAACTCAGGTTCAATGAAACTAGAAATGGATGGTTTGGAAAATTCCAGGATTCCAGGGTGTGGAATCCCAGAAGCTACAGCCCAATGTGAGGATTTAACCAAACATGGAACCAGACTGCCATTCCAGCACAAGTTAAAATTGGAGATGGAGATATCCAGAAATTATTTGTGGAAAGTCCTCTTATCTGATGGTTTTGACCCCTGTGTGCTTCATGTGAAGTCAACAGAACTTTTGTGAGAACTTTATAGATGGAGATGCTGCTGCTTTGGATTGGAGGAAACAGACAAGGAACATATTGAAGGGAAAATGTCTTAAAAGACAGAGCCATGGAAACTGAGGTCTGGAGTCAAGAAGTTAGGCTGGGAGAGCAGAGTGACCCACACACATGGAAAGGCTGAGTTTGGCCCAGAAGCCAAGGGTGGGCCTTCCACCTCTATATTCAAGAAATATCGACCTCAGGACTCAAAGAGGGTGGAGCATATCTCACGGGACTGGGGAGACCCAGGCCACCTGCCCACTATTCTGAAGTTATTTAGCATGTGCCTCAGAGATAACAGAGAATTTGGGAACTGCCCCAGTATTTGAAGAGGGTGGGGCTGAGAATAGGGTCTCCCCAATTTGGGGATAGTTGGAGGAATCACCCCAGTGTTTGGAGAGGAAAGGAATGACACAAAGGCACATAAAAAGGGTTAGACTCCCTCTCCCTGAAGGTCCAAGGATGCAACATCGTTCTGTTAATGGCTCTCAGACTTTGAAATCTAATGGAGTTTGCCCTGCAGGTTTTAGGGATTGTTTTGGTCCCTTAAACCATGTTTTCCTTTCAGTTTCTCCTTACAGCAATGGGACTGTTTATCCTATGACTGTCCCTCCTCTGTATATTTGAAGCATGTAATTTTTTCTATATTTTACAGGTCCACAGTCAGAGGGGAATTTTGCTTTTGGACAGACCACACCTGTAACTGATTTTGATTGGATCTTGTATTTAACTATTGTTACTGAAATGATTTAAGTATTTGTGAAATTGTGATGGGATGAATGTATTTTGTATATGGACAGATCATGTCATTTTGGTGTCCAAGGGGTGGAATATGCTGGTTTGGATGCATTATGTCCCCCCAAATGCCATTATCTTTGATGCAGTCTTGTGTGGGCAGGAAATGCATTGGTGTTGATTAGGTTGCAGACTTTTGATTGGATGTTTCTGTGGAGATGTGATCACTGATTTGTGAGCAAGATCTTTCATTGGATAATTTCATGGAGGTGTGGCCCACCCATTCAGCATGGGCCTTGATTAATTTACTGGGCACTATGTAAGCTCAGACAGAAGGAGTGAGCTTTTCCAAGAGGGATACTTGGAAGAATGCACATGTGCTGAGAGAGGAGCTACAGATGAGAGACTGTTTGAAGATGGCCATTGAAAGCAGACTTTTGTTCCAGAAAAGCTAAGAGAGGAAAAACAGGCCAAGAGCAACTAAGAGTGACAGTTTTGTGGAACTGCAGCCTAGAAAGGAACACCCTGGGAGAAAGCCATTTTGAAACCAGAACTCTGGAGTAGTCGCCAGCCACATGCCTTCCCAGCTAACAGAGATTCTCCAGATACCACTGGCCATCCTCCAGTGAAAGTAACCAATTGTTGATGACTTACCTTGGACACTTTATGGCCTTAAGACTGTGACTTTGTAACCAAATATCCCCCCTTTATAAAAGCCAATCCATTCCTTTTATTTTGTAAAAGGCAGCATTAGCAAACTAGGAGAGGATATGATAGGTATATGGGTAGGATAGGCTTAGGATTAGGGACAGAGATAGGGACAGAAATATGGTTATGATAGAATTAGGTTATTGTTAGGGCTAGGGATAAGTTTCGGCATGAGTTTAGATTAAATATTAGGGTTAGGGTTAGGGTTAGGGTTAGGGTTACGGTTAGTGTTAGGGAAAATGGACTCTTCTCAAGTCCAGCTTCACATGTCCACATTGGGCCTCCTGGGAAAGGGAACCCCATCACCCACACATCCAGCCAGATCCCCACCCCCAATCCCAAATGATGCCCAGACTGAGGCCACTCCAAAAGTGTCTTCTCCAGTCCTGGTCCTGGGGCCAAGGCTGCACCTAGGGTTAGGGCTCAGGCTGTGACTAGGGCTAAGGGAAAGGCATGGTCTATGTTAGGGATACTGATAAGGTTAAGGTTAAATTTAGGGTTAGTGTTAAGCTTGGGGTTAGGGATAGGGATTGAGCTAGGGTTATGGATAGGGATGGAGTGAGGTTTATGGTTATGGTTAGGGATAGGGATGTAGAAAGTTTTATGGTTAGGGTTAGGGTTGAGAGAGGATTTGGGTTTGGCATACGATAGTGATATGGAAAGGGTAAGGGTTAGGGTTAGTGTTCTTGTTAGGGTTAGGTTTAGGGATAAAGATAGAGTTAGAGATAGGCTTATGGATAGGGTGAGGGTTAGGGTTAGTGTTAGGGATAGGTATAGGGTTATATTTGGGTTTAACCATAGATTTAGGGTTAGGTTTAGGGTTAGGGTCATGGTTAGGGTAATGGGGAAGAATATGATAAGTATAAAAATAGGTTAGAGGCAGAGTTCCAGAAGATGGCAGTTGGGAGAAAGAGAGCATAATTATCTATGTGAAAAATACTAGATAGGAGAAAGTGACCAAAAACACCAGCTCCAGTGATGCACCAGCTAGACAAGTTCTGCTAAATCCACAGGGACTGTGCACTTGGTTAAACTAGGAGTCTGCATTATGAAATGAATGGGTAAGCCTGCTGAATAACCAGCAACCATGGCCTGGAAGAGGGACCCATGAGGAAGTCCCAGGCAACATATACCAATACCAAGGACTTGTGGGTCAGCAGTGGAGTCAATCAGCAAGACTGAACTGAAGGTTTAGACTCTTGCAACAGCTTTAAATCTCCAGGAATGGCAGGGAGGTTTGATTATTAAAGCTACCCTCCTCTCTAACTGCTCAGACACATGCCCCACATTCAGAGTGGGCAGAACCAACTACACATGCAAACTTGGTGCACCAATTGGACCCCCACCAGATTCAGGCCCCCACTCACTGCAAAGACAAAGTTGGGAGCAACTGGCTTGTGGGGAATAGGTGGCTTGCAGACACCACATACTGGTTAAATTGTACACCACAAAATTATAGAGCTGACAAATTAGAGGTAAGTGTTTGAATAATCCTACATATCCTAAAAGAACCCTATCAAGTCAAGCATATGCCAATGGCCAAAAACAGAAAATTTTAAAGCATATGGGAAAACCAGATTATATGGATAACCCAAATCCAAACACCTAAATCAAAAGATCAGAGGAGGCACAGTACTTGGAGCAATTAATGAAAGAACTAAAGACAAACAATGAAAGCATGGCAGAGGATAAAAAGGACATGAAGAAGACCCTAGAAGAGCATAAAGAAAAAATTGCAAGAGTAAATATAAAAAGAGATGATATTATGGAATTAAAAGAAACTGTTAACCAAATTGAGAATATTCTGGATCCTTATAGTACAAGACTAGAGGAAGCTGAACAGTGAATCAGCAGCCTCAAGGATGACAGAATGGAAAATGAAAGAACAAAAGAAAGAATGGAGGAAAATCAAAACAATAGAAATGGACCTCAGGGATATGATAGATAACATAAAACATCCAAATATAAGACTCTGGTGTTCAAGAAGCGGCAGAGAAGCGTAAAGTTCTAGGAAGAGTATTCAAATAAATTGTTAGGAAAAACTTCCCAAACCTTTTAAACAACATGAATACACAAATTGCAAATGCCCAGTGAACTCCAAAGAGAACAAACCCAAATAACCCACTCCAAGACATATTCTTATCAGATTCTCAAATACCGAGGAGAAGGAGCAAGTTCTGAAAGCAGCAAGAGAAAAGCAATTCACCACTTACAAAGGAAACAGCGTAAGACTAGGTAGTGACTATGCAGCAGCTACCATGGAGGTGAGAAGGCAGTGACATGACATATTTGAAACACTAAGAGAGAAAAATTGCCAACCAAGAATTCTTTATCCAGCAAAGTTCTCTTTCAAATTTGAAGGAGAGCTTACATTTTTCTCAGACAAGCAAATGCTGAGAGAATTTGCTAACAAGAGACCTGCCCTACTTCAGATAGATACTAAAGGTAGCACTACTGACAGAGAAACACAGAAAGGAGAGAGAGAGAGAGAGAGAGAGAGAGAGAGAGAGAAGAGAGAGAGAGATATGAAGATAGATTCAGTACTAAAGAGGTTCAGTATGGGTACATTAAAGGACATTAAGAGAGAGATATGGATAGATTCAGTACTAAAGAGGTATATCTGACAAACATAAATCAAAGGATAGGATGGCTGATTCAAGAAATGCCTTCACAGTAATAGCATTGAATGCAAATGGATTAAACTCCCCAATTAAAAGATATACATTGGCAGAATGGATCAAAAAATACGAACCATCAATATTTTGCATACAAGAGACTCATCTTAGACACAGGGATACAAAGAAATTGAAAGTAAAAGTGTGGAAAAATGTTTCATGCAAGCTACAGTCAAAAGAAAGCTGGAGTAGCAATATTAATCTCTTGATAAAATAGACTTTAAATTTGAGGATGTTATGAGAGACAAAGTAAGTCACTACATACAAATAAAAGGGACAATTCAACAAGAAGAAATAATAATCATAAATGTTTATGCACCCAATCAAGGTGCCACAAAATACATAAGACAAACCCTGACAAAAATAAAGGTAGCAATTGATGTTTCCATGATACTTGTGGGAGATTTCAACACATCACTCTCTCCTATAACTAGATCAACCATACAGAAGACCAATAAGGAAATTGAAAACTTAAACAATCTGATAAATTAATTTGATTTAACAGACATATATAGAACATTATATTTCAAATCACCAGGATACACATTCTTCTACTGTGCTCATGGAACTTTCTCCAGAATAGATCATATACTTGGACATAAAACAAGCCTCGATAAATTTAAAAGATATTGAAATTATTCAAAGCCCATACTCTGAGCATAATGGAATACAATTAGAAGTCAATAACCATCAGAGACTTAGAAAATTCACAAATACCTGGAGGTTAAACAACACACTCCTAAGCAATCAGTGGGTTAAAGAAGATATAGCAAGAGAAATTTATAAATATAGAGAGATGAATGAAAATGGGAACACAACATATCAAAACCTATGGGAAGCAGCAAAAGCAGTACTGAGGGGGAAATTTATAGCACCAAATGCATATATCCAAAAGGAAGAAAGAGCTAAAATGAAATAACTAATGGAGCAACTGAAGAAGCTAGGAAATGAACAGCAAACTAATCCTAAACCAAATAGAAGAAAAGAAATAACAAGGATTAAAGTGGAAATAAATGACATGAAGAACCAAGAAAAAAAAAAAAACAGAAAATAGAGAGAATTAATAACACCAAAACTTTGTTCTTTGGGAAGATCAACAAGATTAACAAGCCCCTAGCTAGACTGACAAAATCAAAAAGAGAGAAGACCCATGTAAACAAAATAATGAGAAAGGTGGCATTACTGCAGATCCCAAAGAAATCAAAAAAAAATTATAAGAGGAATACTACAAACAACTCTATGCCAAAAACTGGATAATTTAGAGGAAATGGACAATTTCCTGGAAACATATGAACAACTTCGACTGACCAAAGAAGAAATAGAAGACCTCAACAAACCAAACACAAGCAAAGAGATCCCACCATTCATCAAAAAAACTTTCCAGAAATATATGCCCAAGTCCAGATGGGTTCTACTAAATTTTCCAAAAAGAACTGACACCAATTTTACTTAAACTCTTCCAAAACTTTGAAGAAAATGGAACAGTACCTAACACATTTTATGAAGCTAACATCTAATACCAAAACCAGGCAAAGATGATACAAAAAAGGAAAAACTACAGGCTAATCTCCCTAAAGAATATAGATGCAAAAATTCTCAATGAAATACTTCCAAACCAAATCCAAAGACACATTAAAAAAAAATCATACACCATGACCAAGTGGGGTTCATTCCAGGCATGTAAGGATGGTTCAACATAGGAAAATCAATCAATGTATTAAAACACATTAACAAATCAAAAAAGAAAAATCAAATGATCATCTCAATAGATGCAGAAAAAGCATTTGACAAAATCTGACATCTCTTTTTGAGAAAAACACTTTCAAAGGTAGGAATTGAAGAAAACTTCCTCAGTATGATAAAGATCACATATGAAAAACCCATAGCCAGTATAGTTCTCAATGGCAAGGACTGAAAGCCTTCCCTCTGAGATCATTAATGAGACAAGGATGCCTGCTGTCACCACTGTTATTCAACATTGTGATAGAATTGCTAGCCATGGCAATCTGGCAAGACATAGAAATAAAATGCATACAAATTGGAAAGGAAGAAGTAAAACTGTCATTGTTTGTAGATGATAAGATCTTATATCTGGAAATCCCTGAGAAATTGATGATATGGCTACTAGAGCTAATACACAAATTTAGCAATGTAGCAGAATACAAGATTAATGCACATAAGTCAGTAATGTTTCTATATGCTAGAAATGAATGAAGTGAAGAGACACACAAGGAAAAGATACCACTTTCAATTGCAACTAAAAAAATCAAGTGCCTAGGAATAAACTTAACCAAGGATGTAAAAGACCTATACAAAGAATACTACATAACTCTACTAAAAGAAATAGAAAGGGACCTTAAAAGATGGAAAAATATTTCATGTTCATGGATAGGAAGGCTAAGTGTCATTAAGATGTCAATTCTACCCAACTCATTGACAGATTCAATGCAATCCCAATCAAAATTCCAACAGCCTACTTTGCAGACATGGAAAAGCTACTTATCAATTTTATTTGGAAATGGAAGATGCCTTGAATTGCTAAAAACACTCTAAATAAGAAAAAGGAAGTGGGAGGACTACACTCCCTGACTTTGAATCTTTTTATAAAGCCACAGTAGTCAAAACAGCATGGTACTGGCACACAGATAGATATATTGATCAATGGAATTGAATAGAGAATTTAGAAATAGAACCTCAGATCTATAGCTGACTTATCTTTGATAAGGCCCCTAAAGCCACTGAAATGGGACATAACAGTCTTTTAAACAAATTGGGCTGGGAGAGTTTGATATCCATATCCAAAAGAATGCATGAGGACCCCTACATCACACCCTACACAAAAAATTAACTCAAAGTGGATCAAAGACCTCAATATAAAAGACAGTCCCATAATATAGGGAGACATCTTCAAGATCTTGTATTAAGAGGTCACTTCCTAGACCTTATACCCAAAGCACAAGTAACAAAGGAAAAAAGGATGGCAACTCCTCAAACTTAGAAATTTCTGTACCTCAAAGGAATTTGTCAAAAAGGTGAAGGGACAGCCAACCCAATGGGAAAAATTTTGGAAACCATGTGTCTGACAGCACACTGATATCTTGCATATATAAAGGAATCTTACAAATGAATGACAATAGTACAAACAGCCCAATTATAAAATGGTCCAAAGATATGAAGCAACAGTTCTCTGAAGGAGAAATACAAATGGCCATGAAGCACATGAAAAAAATGTTCCGCTTCACCAGCTATTAGAGAGAAACAAATTAAGGCCACAATGAGATACCATCTCACACCAGTTATTATGGCTACCATTAAACAAACAGGAAACTTCAAATGCTGAAGAGGATGTGCAGAAATTGGAATGCTTATTTATTGTTGATGGGACTGTATACTCATTCAGACACTCTGGAAGACAGTCTAGCAGTTCCTTAGAAAACTAGATATACAGTTACTCTTTGATCCAGAAATTGCACTTCTTGCTATGTACCCAGAAGATCTGAAAGCAGTGACATGAACAAACATCTGCTTGGCAATGTCCATAGCAGCATTATTCACAATTGCCAAGATATGGAAACAACCCAAATGCCCTTCAACAGATGAATCAATAAATAAAATGTGGTATATACACACAATGGAACACCACACAGCAGTAAAAAGGAATGATGTCATGAAACCTATGACAACATAGATTAAACTTGAAGACATAAAGCTGAGTGAAATAAGCCAGGCACAAAAAGATAAAAGATATATGCTACCACTAATGTGAACATTGAAAAATGTAAAATAAATGGTTTATAATGTAGAATGTAGGGGACCTATTGATAGAGAGCAATTAGCAAAGGGGGAACCATAATGCAATAAGAACAAATAAGCTATTGTGGGTAAATTTAATGCCCTGGAAATGCCCAGAAATGACTAAGGTTTATTAATTTCTGGTGGGTATGGTAGGAAAAGTTCACAGAAATGTTACTATATTAGGTTACTTTCTTAAGGTAGAGTAGGAACATGTTGGAAGTAAAGTAGTTATATTACATTAGTTGTCTTTTTCTTATTCCCTTGTTTTGGTTTGTTTGAAATGTTTTTTATGGTAAGGTTTTTTTTTTAATTTTTTTTATGTTGTTAATAGTTAATTTTAAAAAAACAATGAAAAAACATGCAGAGCCCCCACTGAGGAGCTCGGAGAGAATGCAGGGGTGCTGGACTTCCCCACCTTGATGTTGCTGATGTGCTGTCAGACATTGGGGACTGGTGGTTTGATGGGCTGAGTCCTCTATCACTGGACTTGCTCTTCAGAAGACTGTTACTGCAAAGACGATGCTAGGCCTGCTTATAGTTGTGCCTAAGTGTCTCCTCCTGAATGCATCTTTGTTGCTAAGATGTGGCCATCTCTCTCTAGCTAAGCCAACTTGGCAGGTGAAAGAACTGCCCTCCCCCCTATGTGGGATCTGACACCCAGGGTTGTAAATCTCCTTGGTAACATGGAATATGACACCTGGGGATGAATCTAGACCTGGCATCACAGGACTGAGAACATCTTCTTGACCAAAAGGGGAATGTGAAAGGAAATGAAATAAGTTTCAGTGGCAAAGAGATTCCAAAAGGAGCCGAGAGGTCACTCAGGTGGGCACTCTTATGCATAATGTAGATAACCCTTTTTAGGTTCTAATAAATTGGAATAGCTAGCAATAAATACCTGAAACTATGAAACTACAACCCAGAACCCTTGAATCTTGAAGATGATTGTATAACAATGTAGCTTATGAAGGGTGACAACAATTGGGAAAGCCCTTTTATCCAGTGTATGGATGGATGAGTAGAAAAATGGAAAAAAAGGCACCCAGCATTCTTTTTTGCTTTAATTGTTTTTTTTTTTCACTTTAATTTTGATTCCTATTACTTTTGTGTGTGTGGTAATGGAAACATTCAAAACTTAATTTTGGTAACGAATGCACAACTATGTAATGGTACTGTGAACACATACAATTGTATGTACCAATTTGCATGGTTCCATGGTATGTATATATATCTCAATAAAATCGAATTTAAAACAAAAGAATAGGTTAGGTTTTGGTTTAGGGTTAAGTATTTAGGTTTAGGAACAGGGATAGGATATGTTTAGATTTAGGGTTAGGTTTAGTCTTAGGGTTAAGTGTATTATAGGTTTATGGATAGGGATAACATTAGGGGTAGCATTATGGTTAGGTTTAGGGTTATGGATAGAGATAGGGATACATACAGGGTTGCAGATAGGTTTAGGGTTAGGACAAGGATAGGGTTAGGGTTAGCATTAGGGTTAGAATTAGGGTTAAGGATATTGTTGGGTTAGGGTTAGGGTTAGAGATAGGGATAGTGTTAAATTTAGGGCTAGGATTAGGGTTAGGGATAGAGGTAGGGATTTGGATACGTTTTTGGATAGAGATAATTTTAGTGTTAGTTTTCAGGTTAGGGTTAGGTTTAGGGATAGTTATGGGATACGGATAGGCTTATGATGGGAATAGAATTAGCATTAGGTTTATTGTTTGGTTAGAGATACTAATATTGATAGGGTTATGGATAGGGATAGTTTTAAATTTAGAGTTAGGGTTAGGGATGGGGATAGGGAGAGGGTTAAGGTTAGGGTGAGAGTTAGGGATATGATAGGCATATGTTTAGGGTTAGAGTGAGTTTTAGGGTTTAGGGTTATGATTATGGATAGAGACAGGGATAGAGATTGGATTATGAGTAGGTTTAGTTTTCAGGTTAGGGTTAAGGTTTGGGTTAGTGCTAGGGATAGGGCTATCATTATGGTTAGGGTTAGGGTTAGGGAAAATGGGCCCTTTCCTATACCAGCTTCACATGCCCACAGCAAGCATCCCATGGTAGGGCACCCCCACAACCCACTCCACGTGGTCCAGACACATCGCTTCCCAGAACCCTACAGACTGCCAATACTGCAGCTTGCCCAAAATCATCAGGGCTAAGACTTTGTCTAGGTATAGGGCTAGTGCTAGGACATGAGCTAGGGCTGGCACTAGTTCTAGAGATAGGTTTATGTATAGAGATAGGGTTAGCATTAAATTTAGGGTTAGGGAAAAATGTAACCATCCCAGTGCAGATTTGCATGCCCATATTGGACCTCTCAGGAAAGAGCATAACCCCAAACCTGAATTTTCCAACCAGATCCACACCCCCTACTCAATAGGCTGCCCAGACTGAAGTCTCTGTAAAAGCATCTTCTGTACTTGTCCTAAGACTATTGCTAGGGCTAGGGCTAGTGTTAGGTTTTGGGCTCGGTCTAGGGCAAGGGCAATAATAGGGATATGGATAAGTTTAGGGTTAGGCTTAGGATTTGGGTTAGTGTTAGGGTTACAGATAGGGATAGGTGTATAGATAGGGATATGGAAGGGATAGGGTTAGGTTAAGTGTTAATATTAAGCATAGTGATAGGGATAGGGTTAGTTTCTAAGGATAGGTATAGGGTTAGGGATAAAGATAGGGATAGGGTTAGATTTATGATAGGGATTGTGTTAAGGTTAGGAATATGGTTAGGGTTTGGATTAGGGATGGGGTAGGGAGGGAGATAGGATTATTCAATGGGATAGGGTTAGGGTTAGTGTTATAGTTAGGGATAGGCAAAGGATTAAGATTAGGGATATGATAGGGTAAGGATAAGTTTAGTGTTAGTGTTATGATTAGGCATAGGGATAGGGATAGGGTTAGGGTTAGTTTCAGGGTCATAGTCAGGGATACAGACAGGTTTAGGGTTAGGGTTAGGTTAAGGGATAGTAATAGAGTTAGGGATAGGGTTATGAATTGCAGTAGGGTTAGGGTTAGATTTAGGGTTAGGGATCAGGATAGTTATAGGTTTATGGATAGGGTTAGGGTTAAATTAGAGTGAGGGTCAGGGACAGAGTTAGGGATAGGGATAGATTTAAAATTAGGTTTAGTGTTAGGGTTAGGATAAGGTTTAGGTTTAGGAATATGATAGGGATGTGGATGGCCTTAAGGTTAATGTTAGGGTCAGGGTTAGGTTTTGATTAGAGTTAAGGATAGGGATAGAGAGAAGGTTATGGATAGTCATATCATTAGGAATATGTTTAGGGCTAGGTTTATAGATAGGGATAGGTTTAGGTTAAGGTTTATGTTTAGGGCTAGGGTTGGGGATATGATAGGGATACAGATAGGATTAGGGTTAGATGTAGGGATAAGATTAGTCATAGGGATAGAGATCAGGTTATATGGATAGGGATAGGTTTAGGTATAGGATTAAAGTTCAGGTAAGGGATAGGGATAGGATTAGGGTTCAGGTTATGTTTAGAGTTAGGGTTAGGGATATAATAGGATATGGAAATGGTAGGGGTTAAGGTTAGGATTCAGGTTAGGGAAAATTGACTCTTCCCAGCCCAGCCTCACATGCCCACAGTGAGACTCCTTGTAAAGTTTACCCCACAGATCCCTGCACCCAACCCAGCAGGCTGTCCAGACTTAAGCCTCCCCCAAAGCATCTTATCACATGCTGGTCCTAAGGCTAGTGTTACAGCTAGGTCTAGGGATAAGGCTAGAAATAAGGATATGGATCAGGATATGGTAGTTTTATGATTAGGTTTAGGGTTAGGGATAGTGATACATTTAAGTTTAGGTTAGGGTTAAGTTTAGGTTAGGGTTAGGTTAGGGTTAAGGTAAGATTTAGGGATAGAGATATAGATAGGGATAGGGTTATGGATATGCATAGGCTTAGGTATAGGGATAGAGTTAGTGATAGGTTTAGTTGATAGATTTAATGATGGTTAGGCTTAGTGTTATGGATATAATAGGAGGTGGATAGAGTTAGGGTTAGGGATAGTGTTAGGGTTAGTACTTAGGATAGGGGTAGGGATAGATATAGGATTATGGATATGGATAGGGTTAGGGTTAGGGTTGGGTTAGGGATAGGGATAGGGATAGAGATAGGGATTGAAGTATGTTTATGGATAGGGATAGGGTTAGTATTAGGGTTAGGGTTAGGGTTAAGGATAGGGATAGGAATAGGGATATAGATAGGTTTTGTATTGCAATAGGGTGAGGGTTACCGTTAGAGTTAGGAATAGGGATAGTATTAAGGTTTGTGTTAGAGTTAGTGTTAGGGCTAGGGATATGATAGGAATATGGATGGGGTGACAGAATTAGGGTTAATGATAGGGTTAGGATGAGGGTTAGGCATAGTGATCAAGGTAGGGTTATGCATAGGGATAGGGTAAGATTTAGTTTTAGGGTTAGGAAAAGGGATTAGTTTTAGTGTCAGTGTTAGGGTAAAGGTTAGGTTTGGAGATAGAGATAAAGAGAGGGATAGGATTATGGATAGGGATAGGGTTTGGTTAGGGTTAGGTCCAGGGAAAAGGATAGGGATTAGGATAAGGATAAGTTTAGGTTTGGGTTTAGGGTTAAGGTTAGGATTAAGCTAGGGTTAGGTTTAGGGACAGGGAGAGGGAAAGAGACATGTTTATGTACAGGGATAGGGCATGGCTTAAGGTTAGTGTTAGGGTTACAGATAGGGATAGGATTACATTTAGGTTTATAGATAGGGATAGGGGTAGGGTTACAGATAGGAATAGGATTAGGATTATTGTTAGGGCTATGGATTGGTTTAGGATTACTGTTACAATTAGGATTAGGGATAGTGATAGTGTTCAAGGTAGGCTCTCAGATGCACATAGGTTTAGGGTTAGGTTTAGGGATAGTGATAGAGTTAGGTTTAGGGTTAAGTGTAGGATAAGGATTAAGGATATGCTAAGGTTTGGGATAGGGTTAGGTTTGAGGTTAGGGTTAGGATTTGGTTTAGGGTTTAGGTTAGTATTGGGTTAAGTGAAAGACAATCGTTCCCCAGCCCAGCTTCCCATGCTCACGGTGGGTTATCCTAGAAAGGACACTTTCCCACCTTGCATGGTCTTGAAAGATCACTGCTCCCAATCCCACAGACTGCCCAATTGAAGCCTCTAAAAATGTCGTCTGTCATTTGGTTAGGCCTAGGGCTATGGCTATAGCTATGGTTTGGCTAGGGCTAGGGCTAGGGTTAAAGCTAAAGCTAGGACTAGGGCCAGGGTTAGGGGTATTATTGTGATAAGCATAGGGTTAGGTTTATGGTTAATGTTATGTTTATTGTTAGGGCTAGGGTTAGGGCTTGGTATAGGGAAAATGTTAGGTTTAACGGTAGGTATAGCATTATGGTTAGGGTTAGGGATGGAGATAGGGATTGGGATATGTTATGGTTAAGGATAGGTTTAAGGTTAGGGTTAGGGTTAGGTATAGGGAAAGGGACAAGTTTAGAGTTTGGGATAGTGTTAGGATTAGGGTTCAGTGTATGATACGGATATGGATAAGTTTAAGGTAAATGTTAGGGTTAGGGTTAGATTTAGGATTAGGCTTAGGGAATGGATAGAGATAGGGTTGTGGATAGGTGTAGGATGAGGGTAGGGTTAAGGTTAAGGATAGGTATAGGAGCAGATTTATGTCTAGTGTTAGGCTTAGGTTTAGGGTTAAGGGTAGGTTTAGGCTTAGGGCTCAGAATATGGTAGGGATATTGTTAGGTTAAGGTTAAGGTCAGTGTCAGGATGAGGGGTTTGAATAGGGTTAGAGGTAGGGTTATGGCTAGGGATAGGGATAGGGTAATTGATATCAATAGTGTTAGGTTTAGGGCTAGGTTTAGGGGTAGGGATAGGGATAAGGAAAATTTAGGGTCAGTTTTAAGGTTAGTGTTTGGGATATGAGAAGGATATGGACAGGGTTAAGGTTATTAGGTTTAGGGCTATGTTTAGCATTAATGATAGGGAGAGGGATAAAGATAGGGTTATTGAAAAGGATAGGCTTTGGTTAGGTGTAGGGTTAGGGATAGGGATAGATATGTTTATTGTTAGGGTTAAGGTTAGGCTTAGAAGTAGTGATAGCAATAGGGTAAGGGTTAGGGATAGGGTTAGGATTAGGGTTAGTTTTACTGTAAGGATAGGATGGGGATATGGATAGGTTTATGGTTAGGGTCCAGGTTAGTGTTTGGGATAAGGATAGAGATATGGTTAATGGTAGGGATATGGCTAGGGAAAAAGTTAGGGTAAGGGTTATGTTTAGGGATAGGTATAGGCATAGGGTTAGGGTAAGTGTTAAGTTTAGATTAAGTGTTAGGATACATATAGGAATATTGTTATGATACAGATGATGTTAGGGTTAGGGTTAGGGTTAGAATTAGGGCTAGGGATAGGAATAAGTATAGGATTATGGGTAGGGATAGGGTTAGGTTTAGGTTTAGGATAAGGGTAGTGATAATGTTAGGTTTAAGTTCTGGGTTTGGGACATGATAGGGATATGTATAAGGTTAGGGTCATGTTTAAGGTTAGGATTAGGGATAGGAATATGGGAAGATAGGGTTATGTATAGGGAGAGGTTTAGGGTAAGAGTTAGTGTATTTTTTAGTGTTCTCTAGGGAAACAGAATCAAGAGGTATCTATAAATATAAGATTTATAAAAGTGTCTCACACAACTGTGGATATGCATGAGTCCAAATTTCTTAGGACAGGTAGCAGACTGGCAAGTCCAATGAAGATTATCAATGAACTCCTCAGGGAGCAAACTGACAACTCCCATGAACATGTTCATTGATTTTCTCAGTCAACAAACTGGCAACTTTGATTAACTTATCAGGAAATGCTTCACTGGTCGGCCAAAGGAGTTAACGTCCTCTGTCTCAAGTAACAGTCTTCAACTGATTAGATTAAATCCAGCTGATTGCCTTCTCTTATTGTGGAAGACACATCACTTTTCAGAAAGGGTACAGCATTTTCCCAGGAGAGGCAGAGTCTGGGTGGCACCCTGAAGTTTAAGGAAGGTGGAGCCAAGAAGTAGATGGCCTCCCCAATTTTTGGATATGTTGGGGCACACACCCCAGTGTTTGGAGAGAAAAGGGCTGTTGTGAAGGCCTTTAGGAATGGTTAGACTCCTGATCTCTCAAGTCCCAAAGATACAGCACCTTTCAATAAATGACTCTCAGACTTTGAAATCTAATGGAGTTTGCCTTTTGGGCTTTAGGAACTGTTTGGTCTCTTAAACCCTGTTTCCCATATGGTTTCTTCTTATGTCAATGGGAATGTTTACCCTATGAATGTCTGTCCTTTGTATATTGGAAGCAGATAACTTGATCTAAGTTACACAGTTCCACAGCTAAAAGAGGAATTATGCCTTAGGACAGATCACACCTGTAACTGATTTTGATGGGATCTTGTACTTAACTATTGTTACTGAAATTATTTTAGTTTTTGTGATATTGTGGTGGGATGGATCTATTCTGTATTTGGAAAGAATGTGTTTTTCTGGGGTCCAGCAGGTGGAATGTGCTTGTTTGTATATATTATGTCCCCCAGAAAAAAAAGCCATATTCTTAAATGCAATGTTGTGGGGGCAAGGTATTAGTGTTGATTAGACTGGAATTCTTTGTTTACATGGCAATGTGACTCAATCAGCTGTGGGTGAGAACTTTCACTAGATTATTTCCATGGAGGTGTTGCCCCACCCATTCAGAGTGGGTCTTAATTGGATCACTGGAGTACTTTAAAAAGAGCCACACTGTCCCAGATGTTGCTAAAGATGAGAGAGAGTTTGAAGATGGCCGTTGAAAGCAGACTTTTGCTCTGGAGTAGCTGAGGGAGGACAAATCTACTAATAACAACATTTTGAAGAACCACAGGAACTGAGATAGGAGCTAGAACACAACCCAGGATCAGCAGATGCCAGCCACCTCCCTTCCCAGCTTAGAGAGATTTTCCTGGACACCACTGACCTTCCTTCAATGCAGGCATGCAATTGTTGATGCCTTATCTTGGACCCTTTATGGTCTTATAACTGTAACATTGTAACCATATAAAACTCGTTTATAAAAGCCCGTCCATTTCTGGTGTTTTGCAAAAAGGCAGCATGAGCAAACCAGAACAGTTAAGGTAAGTGTTAGGGACAGGGATTGGGTTAGAGTTAGGGTTAGGTTTAGTGTTATTGATAGGTTTAAGGATATGATAGAGATACATATAGGGTTCAGGATAAGGTTGGGGTTAGGGAAAATGGAACATTTCCTAGCCACACTTCACATGCTCAAAGCAGGCCTCCTGTGAAAGGGTATCCCCACACCCCATCTGGCCTAGTCAAGACAGATGCCTGTCCCCAACAACAGAGCCTGCCTGATTGAAGCATCTCTAAAAGCATCTTCTTCCATGCTGGTCTTAGGGTAAGGATGAGGGCTAGAGATAAAGCTAGGCCTAGGGTGATTGCTAGAGTTAGGGCTTGGGCTAGAGATAGGTTTATGGAAAGGGATAGGCTAGGTTTAGTGTTAGAGTTAGGTTTAGGGTTAGGTTTAGGTTTAGGGTTAGTGTTAAGGAAAAGGTACCCTTCCCCAGCCAACTTAGTATGCCCCCAGCAGGCCTCCAGGGAAACAGACCCACAGCCCTCACCATGCTTGGTCAAGCAAGATCCCCACCACCAATACAAAAGGCTACTCTGACTGAAGCCTCTCTGAAAGTGTTTTCTCCCATGCTGGTCCTAGGGCAAGGGCTAGGGCTAGAGCTAAGGCTAGGCTAGGGCTAAGACTAGGCTTGGTCTAGGGCTAGGTTTCAGTTAAGGCAATGATAGGGATATGGATAGACCTAGGGTTAGGCTTATTGTTAGTGTTAGGGATAGGGATAGGAAAAGAGATAGCATTATGGATAGGGATAGGTTTAGGTTTAGGAATAGAGTTAGGGGTAGGGATAGGAGTTAGGGTCAGTGTAGAGTTAAGGTTAGGATTATGTTTAGGGATATGATAAGGATATGGATCAGCTTAGGCTTAGGGTTACGTTTAGGGTTAGTTTTAGGGATAGAGTTTTGGAAGGGGATATGTTTAGGATTAAGGTAAGGGCTAGGGTTAGGTTTGGGTATAGGTATGTGGATAGGGATAGGGTTAGGTTTAGGATTATGTTTAGGGATATGATAGGAATATGGATAGGGTTTAGAGTTACACTTACAATTAGAGTTAGGATTAGGCATCAAGAAAGGGATAGAGATAGGGTTATTGTTAGGGATAGGGTTAGTGTTAGTGTTTGATTTAGGGATAGGGATAGGTTTAGGGTTACAATAAGGTGTACTGTTAATTTTATGTTTAGGGTTATGATGGGATATCGATAGGGTTATGGATTGGGATAGGGTTTATGGATATGAATAGTGTTAGAATAAGGGTAGTGTTAGGATTAGAGATATGGATAAGAATAGGGTTATGGATAGGGATATGTTTATGGTTAGGATTAGGGATAGGGATAGAGTTAGGGATAGGGTTTGTTTTAGGGTTAGGGAAATGATAGGAATATGGATAGGGTTAGGGTTGGGTGAGGTGAGGATTGGTGATATGTATAGGGATAGAAATAAGGTTACAGATAGGGTTAGGGTTTGGTTTAGGGTTAGGGTTAGGATTAGGATTAGGGGTAGGGTTAGGAATCAAGATAGGGTTACGTGCAAGGACAGGGTTAGGGTTAGGGTTTTGGTTAGGATTAGGTTTAGGGTTATTTACTGGGATCAAGATAGTTTTATGGATAGGGATCAAGATAGGTTTATGTATAGGGGTAAGGTTAGGGATAGGGTTAAAGTTAGGTTTAGGGTTATGGTTAAAGTTAGAGATAGGGTTTGGTTTAAGGTTAGGGTTAAGGTTAGGGTTACATATATGATACAGACATGGATAGGGTTAGGGTTTGGGTTAGGGTGAAGGTTAGGATAAAGGTTAGGGTTAGGGTTTGTATTTTTAGGTTTAAGGAAAGTGGACCCTTTCCCAGCCCAGCCTCACATGTCCACAATGGATCACCCAGGAAAGGGTTCCCCCAAATCCCACATGGCATGATCCATCAAAATTCCCACCCCAACAAGTCAAACTGCCCCAACTGAATCCTTTCTGAAAGCATCTTCTTTTCTTCCTTGCTTTGGCTAGAGCAAAGGCTAGGGCTAGGGTTAGGGCTTAGTCTAGGACTAGAGCTATGGCTATGGCTAGGGCCAGGGCTAGGGCTAAGTCTAGGCCTAGGGCTGGAGTTAACGTTATGGATAGGGATATGTTTATGTTTAATGTTTGGGTTAGTGTATGGTTTAGGGAAACTGGAGACTTCCCCAGTGCAGCTTCACATGCCAGTATCAGGCCTCCTGGGATAGGGCACCACCACCACCCACCTGGCATGTTCAATCCAATTACATGACCCCAATCACTTGCACTTCCCCTACTGAAGCCTCACCAAAAGTGTTTCTCCCATGCCTGGGCTAGGGCTAGGTATAGGGCTAGTGTTTGGGCTAAATCTAGGTCTAGGGCTTTATATAGAGTTATGGATAGGGATAGGTTTAGGTTTAAGGTTATGTATAGGGGCTGGGTTATGTTTAGGGTTAGAGTTAGGGTTAGAGCTATGGTAATGGTTAGGGTTATGGTTCAGGGATACCAGGGATAGAGATATGGATAGTGTTATGATTAGAGATAGGGTTAAAGTTAGGGATAAGGATATGTTTAGGATTATGGTTAGGGTTAGGGTTATTGATATCATAGGAGTATGTAAAGGGTAAGATATAGAATTAGGGTCTAGGTAGGGTTGGGTTTATGGATATAATAGTTATATGGATAATGTTAGTGTTAGGGTTAGGGTTACAGTCAAGTTTAGGGTTAGGTTTAGGGATAGGGATATGGAAAGGGATAGGCTTGGGGTTAGGAAAAAGGGTAAGGATAAGGCTAAGCTTAGGCTTAGGTTGAGGGGTAGGGTTTGGATTGGAGCTATGATAGGGAGATGTATATTGTTGACATTAGGTTTAGGGATAGGATTAGGATTAGTTTTATGTTTGAGCATAGGCTTAGTGTTAGGGATAGTGATAGGGGTAGGGATATGGTTATGTTTAATGTTAGTGTGCCAGTTTGAATGTATTATGTTCCCCAGAAAAAGCCATATTCTTTGATGCAATCTTGTGGGGCAGACATCTTAGTGCTGATTAGATTGGAATTCTTTTAGTGTTTCCATGGAGAAGTGTCCCACACAACTGTAGGTGATAACCCTGATGAGATAATTTCCATGGAGGTGTGGCCCCACACATTTAGCATGGGCCTTGACTACTGGAGCAGTATTTAAGCTCAGACAGGAGTCCGCTTGTTACAGCCAAGAGGGACACTTTGAAGAAAGCACAGGAGCTGCAGATGAGAGACAGTTTGAAGACAGCCATTGGAAGCAGACTTTTGCTCTGGAGAAGCTAAGAGAGGACAAATACCCCAAATGCAACTAAGAGTGACAGTTTTGAGAAGCTACTGCCTACAGAGTAATGTCCTGGGAGAAAGCCATTTTGAAACCAGAACTTTGGAGCAGATGTCAGCCACATGCCTTCCCAGCTAACAGAGGTTTTCTGGACACCATTGGCCATCCTCCACTGAAGGTACATGATTGCTTATGTGTTCCTTGGACACTTTATAGCCTCAAGACTATAACTGTGTAACCAAATAAACCCCATTTCATAAAAGCCAATCCATCTCTGGTGTTTTGCATTCTGACAGCATTAGCAAACTAGAACAGATTATGTTACCAGAAGTGAGGTGCTGATGCTTCTGAGTATGCAACTACCAAACATGTTGGAATGGCTTTTTAAAAGGATAAGGGGAAGATTCTAGAAGAATTGTGAGGAGCTTGATAGAAAAGGCCTAAACTGCTTTAAAGAGGCTGTTTTTGGAAATATGGACTCAAGATACTTCTGACAAGGACTTCAACAGAAATGATGAATGTGTTGTTGTGAACTTAAAGAAAGGCATTCCTTGTTTTAAAGTAGCAGAGAATTTGGCAAAATCGAGTCCTGGTGTCAGATGGAAGGAACAATTTGAAAGCACCAACCTGGAATACTTAGCTGAGGAGATCTCCAGACTACATGTGGAGGATGTACCCTGGCTTCTCCTTGCAGTTTATAGTAAAATGTGAGTGCAGAGAGATAAACTTAGAACTGAACTGTTGTGTTCAAAGAAACCAGAAGCTGATGGCTTGGAAAATTACAGGCTTTCAGGGGGTGGAATTCCAGCAGCTACAGCCCAACATGAAGATGTTACCAAACAGGGACCCAGCCACCATTTCAGTACAAGCCAAGGTTGGAAAAGGAGTTAAGCAGAAAGGATTTGTGGAAAGTCATATTGTCTGATGACTTTGACCCTTGTGTGCAAAGACAACAGAATTTATGTGAGATCTTCATAGACAAAGATGCTGCCAGTCTGGACTTGAGGAGACAGACAAGAAACAAATTGAAGGAAAAATTTTTTCAAAGACAGAGTCATGGAGGTTGAAGTCTGGAGTCAAGAGGACTTGGGCTGGGAGAGTGGAGCAGCCCACACACATGGAAAGGATGAGTTTGCCCTGGAGGCTGAGGGCAGGCCTTCTGCCTCAATGCTCAGGAAATGTTCTGCCATGCCAAGCCCCAAAGAGGGTGAAGAACAGTCCCAGGGAATTGAGGAGATCCTGGCTGTCACTCCGCTGTTCTGAAGGGGTTGAGCATGTGCCTGGAGATGGAAGGGAATCCAGGTGCTTCAACAATGTTTGAGGAGGGTGGGGTCAAAAAGGTGGTCTTCCCAATGTGTGGATATGTTGGAACACTCACCCAAGTGTTTGGAGAGGAAAGGGCTGCTGCAAAGGCACTTAGGAAGGGTTAGACTTCCACTCTCTCAAGCCCCAAGGATGCACTGTTGTTCTTTTAATGACTCTTAGACTTATAAATCTAATGGAGTTTGTCCTGCAGGTTTTAGGAACTGTTTTGGTCCTGTTAACCCTGTTTTCCTTACTATTTCTCCTTATGGTAGTGGGAATGGTTATCCTATGACTCTCCTTCATTTGTATATTGTAAGCACATAACTTGTTCTAAGGTCACAGATCCAGAGCTGGGGGGAATTATGCCTTATCACTGACCATGCTTATAATTGATTTTGATGGGATCTTGTACTTGACTATTGTTACTGAAATGATTTAAGTTTTTGTGATATTGTGATGGGATGAATGTATTTTGTATTTGGAAAGAATATGTTTTTCTGAGGTCCAGTGGGTGGAATGTGCCAGTTTGAATGTATTATGTTCCCCAGAAAAAGCCATATTCTTTGATGCAATCTTGTGGGGCAGATATTTTGGTGCTGATTAGATTGGAATTATTTGTTTCCACGGAGATGTGTCAACCCAACAGTAGGTGATAACTCTGATGGGTTAATTTCCATGGAGGTGTGGCCCCACCCATTCAGCATGGGCCTTGATTACTGGGGCAGCATATAAGCTCAGACAGGAGTCAGCTTGCTACAGCCAAGAGGAACACTTTGAAGAAAGCACAGGAGCTGCAGATGAGAGACATTTTGAAGACAACCATTGGAAGCAGACTCTTACTCTGGAGAAGCTAAGAGAGGACAAATACCCCAAATGCAACTAAAAGTGACAGTTTTGAGGAACTGCAGCCTAGAGAGGAACATCCTGGGAGAAAGCCATTTTGAAACCAGAACTTTGGAGCAGATGACAGCCACGTGCCTTCCCAGCTAACAGAGGTTTTCTGGACACCATTGGCCATCCTCCAGTGAAGGTACCTGATTGCTGATGTTTTACCTCAGACACTTTATGGCCTTAAGACCATAACTGTGTAACCTTTTATAAAAGCCAATCCATCTCTGGTAATTTGCATTCCAGCAGCATTAGCAAACTAGAACAGTTAGCAATAGGCATATGATAGGGATATGGATAAGGTTAAGTTTATGGTTATGGTTAGGTTTAGGTTTAGGTTGATGGATAAGTTTAGGGTTAGGGTTAGAGTTATGTTTAGGTTTTGGGATATGATAGAGATATGAGCAGGGTTAGGGTTATGATTAGGGTTAGAGTTATGATTAGTGATGGGGATAGCTATAGAGATATGGTAATGGTTAGGGTTATGGTTAGGGTTAGAATTAGGGTTTTGTTTAGGGATAGGGTGAAGGTTGGTGTTACTGTTAGGGATAGGGAAAGGGATATGTTTAATTTCAGGGTTTGTGTTTGGTTTGGGTTAGGGATAGGCTTAGAGTTAGGGATAATGATAGGGAAAGGGTTTGTGTTAGGCTTATTTTTAGGGTTAAGATTAAGATATGATAGGGATTTCACTATGCTTAGGGTTAGGGATAAGATTATTGTTTTGGTAAGGAATAGGGATAGCAATAGTGATGTTTATAGTTAGGGTTAGGGTTAGGGATATGATAGGGTATATATAGGGTTATGGTTGTGGTTAGTTTAGGTTAGGGTTGGGCTTACATTTAGGGATTTTTTAGGGATATGGATAGTGGTAGGTATAATTTAGGGTTAGGGTTATATTTGGAGTAGGGGTAGGGATAGGGATAGTCATAGGGTTTTGCATAAGGAAAGGTTTAAGGTTAAGATTAGGTTTAGAGGTTGTGTGATGGTTAGGTTCAAGTGTCAACTTGGCCCAGTGATGGTACCCAGCTGTCTGGTCAAGCAAACATTAGCCTAAACATTGCCCTGAGGACGTATGTGTCTGAGCAATAAATCAGTCAATTGGCCACAGTTGTGAGTGGTGACATCAACGAAGGATATGTTTTCCACAATGAGAGAATGCAATTGGCTGGATTTAATCCAAATAATCAGTTGAAGACTTTTAAGTGAGACAGATAGAGGACCTTCACCTCTTCTTCAGCTGACCAGCAAAATGTTTCCTAAGGAGATCATCAAATTTGCCAGTGTGTTTCCTGAAGAGTTCATCAATCATGTTCATTGAAGTTTCCTGTTCATTTCCTGAGGTGTTCATTAAAGTTGCCAGTTTGTTTCCTGAGTATTTCATGGAACAACTTCTTTGGAGTTGCCAGTTTGCTGCCTGCCCTATGGAATTTGGACACATGTATACCCATAGTTGTGTGAGACACTTTTAAAAATCTTATATTCATAAGATGTCTCTCATTAATTCTGTTTCCCTAGAGAAACCTAACTAATAAAACTTGGTACCAGGATCAGTTCTTGAGAAACAGAAACTTAAAATGGGCTTTAACAATTTGTTTTCTACTCTGATTAGATTCAAAGGCATTAATTGCTCCATTTCCAATAATCAAGAGTGCACTGACTGCCCGTGTTATGAGTTGGCAAAGGTGATACAGAAAATAGCACTTTTTGATTCTCCTAATCATACTCTTGCATGAAGCAAGGATCTGGGTGACATGATTTTCAACACCTTCACAGAGTTTTGCAGAATTAAGAGGTATAGTGATATTGGCTGGCAGCTCTTAGATATGTTTGATTAAGTTATAAGAGAAAGAGAAGAGCTAAAGTCTTCAAATTTAAAACTTAAATGCCATATGGCAGATGTACAGGTTTGTATATGTGCCCTGAAAGAACTTTTTTTTTTCCTGTGGCCACAGACTTGACATTTCTGAAAACCAGACACACACTCTCATTGTGCAAGTAGCAGATTTACAATGTAAACTAAAATCTCAACCTCTCAAGGTGTCTGCTTTTAAAGTAAAGGCACTGATTGGAAAAGAATGGGAGCCTGAAATTTGTGGTGGGTATATATGGATTGATAATAGTGGCAGTGAGGAAAATGGAACCCTGGATTGTGCTGAGTCATTGTTAGATTTACCTGTAGAGGGTTGTCCTGAGGAAACAGCCTCCCAAACTCCAATCCCCCCTGAGAAAACAACTTTCCCATTTATAGTTGGCCCTAAGGAGCCTGCTATCCAAACTCCACCTAAAGAGATTAACCCTTCAGTGCCTGATAATCCTGTAATCACCTCCCCTGAGGAAGCAGCCCTCACTCCTCTGTCTGGAGAGATTAATCTTCTTTTAAGAGAGGAAAATGCAACAGAATATCCTGAGGTAAATAGCCTGAAGGATAATTCTAATTCTGTTCATGACTCATTCTCACCACCAGTCTTTGCTTCAAGACCTATAACTAGATAAAAATCCTAAAGGACCCCAAAGGATGAGGAACAAAGTGTGACCCATGAAGAAGTATGCTATACTCTGAAAGAACTACATGGGTTTTCCAACTTATACAGATAGAAACTAGGAGAACATATGTGGGAATGGGTACTAAGTGTGTGGGCAAAGGGTGAAAGGAATATAAGGTTGTATCAGGCTGAAATTACTGATATGGGACCACTAAGTAGAGATCCTGCATTCAATGTTGTAGCTCAAGGGGTTAGAAAGGGCATTAACTGTTTGTGGGGTTGGATGAAACATGGATCAAAAGGTGGCTGGCATTATCAGAGGTTGAAATGCTAGAACTTCCATGGTATAATATAGAGGAAGACATTAGAAGTCTTGGAGAGATTAGAAAGTTAGGGTGGATTTATCATGGAAGACCTGCTCACACACCCCTGGAATGTCAAGAGGACACATCTTTTACCAGGACTGTGAGGAATAAGTTTGTGAGACTAGCTCCATCATCCCTGAAGAGCTCTGTAGTGGCCCTTCTGTGTAGATCAGATATTACTGTGGGAACTGCTGTTACTGAGCTGGAATCCTTAAACACAATGGGGATAATCAGATCCCAAGTCAGCAGAAGCCAAGTGGATGCCATTAATCACCACAGCCAAGGTGGGCATGATTGCATAATGGAAAACAGGATCAAAGCAGCAATCAAAATATTCTGACTCACAGAGAATTCTGACATTGGCTAGCAGATCATAGAGTACCAAGTAGTAAAATAGACAATTGACTAAATTCTTGTTTGAATTATATAAGCAGAAGAATTCTAGGTCAAGTGAACAAAAGCCTCCCTTGAATTACAAAAACAGAGAGTCATGGCCCCTTAATCAATTCCCATACTTGGGACAGTTTAAAGATCCAGAGCCCATTGAATGAGGGAAAGGCTGGGTACACTTGGGGAAGGACTCTGTTTGACTGTCAGAAATTTATACTGTTAAAATTACTGCCAGCCTTTCCCAGGGGGACCTATAGCATTTTACCAGGGTAAATGTGCATTGGGGAAAAGGAAATGATCAGATAATTTGTGGATTGTTAGACATTGGTTCAGAAGGGACATTAATTCCAGGAGACTGAAAACATCACTCAGGTCCACCAGTCAGAGTTGGAGCTTATGGTCAGGTGATCAATGGACTCTTAGCTGAGATCCATCTCACAGTGGGTCCACTGGGTCCCTGCACCCATTCTGTGGCTTTTTCTCCAGTGCCAGAATGCATAATTGGAATAGAGATACTCAGCACCTGGCAGAATCCTCACATTGGTTCCCTGATTCGTGGAGTGAGGGCTATTATGGTGGGAAAGGTCAAGTGGAAGACAGTGCACCTGCCTAGCAAAATAGTAAACCAGAAGCAATACCACATTCCTGGAGGTATTACAGAGATTAATGCCATTATTAAGAACTAGAAGTATGCAGGGGTGGTGATTCCCACCACATCCACATTCAACTCTCCTATTTTTCAAGTGCAGAAAACAGAGGGGTCTTGGAGAATGACAGTGGATTATCATAAGCTTAACCAGGTGGTGATTCCAATTGCTGTTGCTGTTCCAGATGAGGTATAATTGCTTGAGAAAATCAACACATCCCCTGGTACCTGGTATTCAATTATTGATCTAGCATATACTTTTTTCTCAAAATCTCTTTTTATGGATCACCAGAAAGTTGGCACTCAGCTGGCAAGGCTAGCAGTTTATATTCACTGTTCCACCTCAAGGTTATATCAATTCTCCAGCCCTATGTCATAATATTGTCCACAGGGAACTTGATCATTTCTCCCTCCCACAAGACATCACAGTCATCCATAATATTGATGATATCATGTTGACTGGACCTAGTGATCAAGAAGTAGAAGCTCTCCAGATTTGTTGGTAAGGTATTTGTCTGGCAGAGGATGGGAGAAAAATCCAACAAAAATACAAGGGCCTTCCACACCAATAAATTTTTTAGGTGTCCATTGGTGTGGGTCCTTTGAGATATCCCTGAGGTGAAGGATAAGCTGTTGCATCTGGCCCCTCCTACAACCAAAAAAGAGGCACAATGCTTAGTTGGCTGCTTTGGATTTTGGAGACATCATATTCCTCATTTGGGTGTATTACTCTGGTCCATTTACCAAGTGACCAGAAAAGCTTCTAGTTTTGAGTGGGGATCAGAATAATGTGAGGCTCTGCAACAGGTCCAGGTTGCTGTGGAATCTGCTCTTCAACCTGGACCATATGATCCAGCTGACCCAATTGTGCTAGAAGTCAGAGCCAAATAAATATGTTCTTTGGAGACTTTGGCAGGCTCCTATAGGAGAATCACAATGCAAGCCCTTAGGATTTTTGAGTAAAGCTTTACTGTCCTCTGCAGATAACCACTCTCCATTTGAGAAAAATCTGTGGGCCTGCTACTGGGACTTAGTAGAGACAGAATGCTTAACCATGGGCCACTAAGTTACCATGAGACCTGAGTTACCTATCATGAGCTGGGTGCTGTCCTGCCAAGCCATAAAGTTGGGCACACACAGTAGGACTCCATCATAAAATGGAAATATATATGCAGTAGACCTTGAGTAAGTCCTGTAGGCACAAGTTAGTTACATGAGGAAGTGGTCCAAATGCCCATGCCCCCCACACCTTCATCCTTACCTTCTGTTTTCCAGCCTACAGCTATGGCATCTTGGGGAATTCCTTAAAATCATCTGACTGAGGAAGAGGAATCTCAGACCTGGTTTACAGATGGTTCTGCATGAAGTGCAGGGACCACCCATAAGTGGAGATCTGCAGCACTGCAGCCCCTTTCTGGGATGTCCCTGAAGTACTGTGGTGAGGGGAAATCCTCCCAGGGGGCAGAACTTCGAGGAGTACCCTTGGTTGTTCACTTTCCTTGGAAGGAGAACTGCCCAGAGGTGCGTTTGTATACTGATTCATGGGCTGTTGCTAATGGTTTGGCTGTTTGGTAAGGGACTTTGGACAAATATGATTGGAAGATTGGTGACAAAGAAGTCTGGGGAAGGTTTATGTGGAGAGACCCTTCTGAGTGGGCAAAAACATGAAGATATTTGTGTCCCATGTGAATGCTCACCAGAGGGAGACTTCAGCAGCAGAAGACTTGAATAACCATGTGGGTAAAATGACCTGTTTGGTGGATAACAAGCAGTGTCTTTCCCCAGCAACTCCTGTCATTGCCCAATGGGCTAATGAACAAAGTGGTCATAGTGGTATGTATGTAGGTTATTCACAGGCTCAGTAACATGGACTTCCACCCACCAATGCTGTCCTGGCCACAGCCACTGCTGAGTGCCCAATCTGCCAGCAGCAGAGACCCACATTCATTCCCCAATATGGCATCATTCTGAGGTGATCAGCCTGCTACCTGGTGGCAGGATGATTACATTGGACCACTTCCATCATGGAAGGGGCATCAATTTGTTCTTACTTGATTAGATACATAATCCAGATATGGGTCATGCATTCCATGCATGAAATGTTTCTGCCAAAACTACCATCCATGGACTTACAGAATACCTTATCCACCATTTTCGTATTCTACACAGCCTAGTTTCTGACCAAGGAACCCACTTCCCAGAAAATGAAGTGGGGGAATGGGCACATGCTCATGGAATTCTCTGGTCTTACCATGTTCCCCAAAATACAGAGGCAGCTGGGTTGATAGGATGGTGGTATGGCCTTTGAAGACTCAATTATGGTGCCAACTATGTGGCAGTACCTTGCAGGGCTGGGGTAGTGTTCTCCAGGAGGCTGTGCATGATCTGAATCAGCATCCACTATATGGTGCTGTTTCTCCCATAGCCAGGATTCATGGGTCCAGGAATCAAGGGGTGGAAACAGGAGTGGCATCACTATCACTCCTAGTGATCCACTAGGAAAATTTTTGCTTCTTATACCTGCAAGCTTAAGCATGCTGATCTACAGATCTTTGTTCCAAAAGGAGGAGTGCTTCCACCAGGAAACACAATGGTAACCCCATTGAACTAGAAGTTAAGACTGCCACCTGGCCACTTTGGGCTTCTTATGCCTCTGAGTCAACAGGCAAGGAAGGGGATTTCTGTACTGGCTGGGGTAATTGATCCTGACTCTTAAGGGGAAAGACCACTGCAACTACACAATGGAAGTAAAGCAGAGTTTTCATGGAATACAGGAGAGCTCCTAAACCATCTCTTAGTACTACCATGCCCTGTGATTAAATTCAATGGAAAACTGCAGCAACCCAACCCAGGAAGGACTACCAATGGCCAAGGAACTTCAGGAATGTAGGTTTGGGTCACCCCAACAGGCAAAGGACCATGACCATCTGAAGTGCTTGCTGAGGGTAAAGAGAACACAGAATGGGTAGTGGAAGAAGGTATTGACAAATATGAACTACAGCCACGTGACTGGTACAGAAATGAGAACTATGCTGGCATGAATATTTCTCCCTGTTTTATGATTATGTTTGTATTTGTCTGCAAAGCAAATATCTTTGCTTTCTTCTCTGTCTTATCCCCTTGTCATACAGCATAAGCTGTGTTGTTCATTTTGCTGTATTTAAGCCAAAGGAAATCAATTAAAGACTTAATATCAACCAAGGGCTTGCACCCCATTATGGAGAGATTTAGTGGATTTCCAGTTGTATGCCTCACAGCAGAGTATTGTTAGGTGAAATATATGTCTGTTATTGTTCTCTGCTTACAGGTAAAGTATGGTTTTAAGTGATGTGTATAACTGTCAAGTTGGTAAGGGATGGACTCTGATGGTTTCATTCATGTGTCAACTTGGCCAGGTGATGGTACCCAGCTGTCTGGTCAAGCAAACACTGGCTTAACCATTGTTGTGAGGACGTTTTTGGCTTGCTGATAAACCAATAGGCTGAAATCATAAGTCAATTGACTGCAGCTGCAACTGAAGTTGTCAAGGAAGGGCGTGTCTTCCACAATGAGGGAATACAGTTGACTGGATTTAATCCAATCAATCAGTTGAAGACTTTTAACAAGACAGATAGAGGACCTGCACTCCTTCAGCTGACCAGCTAAGATTTCCTGCTGAGGAGTTCGTTGATGTTGCCAGTTCATTTCCTGAGGAATTCACTGAATATCTTCATTGGAATTGCCAATTTGCTGCCTTCCCTATGGAATTTGGACTCATGCATACCCATAGTTGCCTGAGACACTTTTATAAAGCTTATATTCATAAAATATCCCTCATTGATTCTGTTTCCCTAGACAACCCTAACTAATACAGGTGGTTTAGGGTCATGGATGGAGTTAGTGTTAGGGTTTGGTTTAGGTTTAGGGTTTGGTTTAGAATTAGGTTATGTTAGGACAAATGGACCCTTCAACATGACAGCTTCACATGCCAACAATGAGTCCCCCAGTGCAGCCACACTGCCCACTCCACCTTGTCCAGCCTGCTCTCAATCCTCAACCCCCCAGGCTGCCCAGACTGAAGTTTCTCTAAAACCATCTTTCCTGTGCTGATACAAGTGTTAGGGCTAGGGCCAGGAATAGTGTTATGGCTAAGACTTTGGCTGGGACTAGGGCTACAATAGGGATATGGAAAGATTTATACTCAGGGTTCTAGTTAGAGTTAAGTGTTAGGGAGAGGGATAGGGATAGAAATAAGGTTATAGATAGAGATAGGGTTTGGGCAAGGATGAGGGATAGGGTTAGGGATAGGAATAGGGATAAGTTTAGGAGTAGGGTTAGGGATAAGTTTAGATTTGGAAATATATGGATATGGATAGGTTTAAGGTTATGTTTATGGTTAGGGTTAGTATTAGGGTTAGGGATAGGGTTAGGGTTAGGTTTAGGGATTGGGTTAGTGTTAGAGTTAGTGTTAGAGATATGATAGGGATATGGATAAGGTTAAGTTTGGGGTTAGAGTTAGGGTTAGGTTTATGGACAGTGATAGGATTAGGATTAGCATTAGGGTTAGGTTTAGGGATAGGGATAGAGATAGGTTATGGGTAGGGATAGGGTAATGGTTAGGGTAAAGTTTAGGGTTAAGGATAGGGATAGTTTTATGGTTGGTGTTAGGGTTAGGGTTAGGAATAGCATTAAGGATAGGGACAGGATTAGGTTTAGTATTAGGCTTAATATTTGGATAGAGATAGGGATAGAGATTGGTTTATGGATGGGGATAGGGTTAGGGTTAAGTTTTGGTTTAACATTAGGAATAGGAAGAAGATTATGCTTGGGTAAAGTTAGGGTTATGGTTACAGTTAGGGATAGAGATAGGGATAAGGATGGGATTATGTATAGGGAAAGGTTTAGGGTTAGGGTTAGGGTCAGGTTTAGTGAGAGGGATAGGGATAAGGATAGTTTATGAATTGGGATAGTGTCACATTTATGATTAGGATTATGGATAGAGATAGGGAAAGTGTTAGATTTTAGCTATGTTTAGGGTTAGTGATATGATAGGGATATGGATTGGGTTAGGGTTAGGGTCAGTTTTAGCATTAGGTATAGGAATATGGATAGGGTAGGTTTAGGTTTCAGTTTAGGTTTAGGGTTAGAGATATTTTAGAGATATGCACAGGGTAATGGCTGTGGTTATGGTTAGGATGAGGGTTATGACAGCAGATTGGGATAGGATTAGAGATAGAGTTATGGATAGGGATAGGTTTATGGTTAGGGAAAGGGTTAGGTTTATGGATAGGGATATGTTTAGGGTTAGGGTTAAATTTAGGATATGATATGGATATGGATAGGGTTAGGGCTAGGGTTAGTGTTAGGGCTAGGACTAGACATAGGCATAGGGATAGAGATAGGGTCAAGGGTAGGGATAGGGTTGGGGCTAGGGTTAGGGTTAGGATTTGGGATAGGCTAAGGGTTAGTGTTAGGGTTGTGTTTAGGGTTACACTTAGGGAAAAGGAATTTCCCCAGCCCAGTTTAGGGTTTGGATTAGGGATAAGGTAGTGTTAGAGTTAGGTTTAGTGTTAGGGCTATGATAAGTTTAAGGTTAGTGTTAGGGTTAGGTTTAGGGTTAGAGATAGGGTTTGCAATAGGGATAGTGTTATGTAAAGGGATAGAGTTAAGGTTTTGGTTAAGGTTAGTGTTATGTATAGGGATTGGTTTAGGGTTAGTGCTAGAGTTAGGGTTAGGAATAGTTTTAATATTTGGGATGGGGTTAGGATTAGTGTTAGGTGTATGAAAGGGGTATGATTAGGTTTAAATTTAGTGTTAGTGTTAGGATTGGGTTTATGGAGAGGGACAGGGTTATGGATATGTTTAGGGTTATGTTTAAGGTTAGTGTTAGGCTTAGGATTAGGGATATGGATAGGGATACAGATAGGGTTATGGATAGGGATTGGGCTAGGGTTAGTGTTAGGGTTAGGATTAAAATTAGGTTGAGCTTGAGGGTTAGCTTTAGGGTTAGGATAGGTTTAGGGTTAGGGATGGAGTTAGGTTTAGGATTAGGTTTAGAGTTAGTGTTAGTGTTAGGATATGATAGGGTTTTGGATAGAGTTACATTTAGGGTATGTTTAAGGTTATGGTTAGGAATAGGCATATGGATAGGTTAGGGTAAGGGTCATGTTTAAGGTTAGGGATAGTGTTCTAGATTGCTAATGCTGACAGAATGCAAAACACCAGAGATGGTTTGGCTTTTATATGTGAGCAGCCACATTCCGGATTAGGCCTAGTAGACAAGCTGCAGCCTGCCCTTGAGTTCCCCCCGCCCATCGAGTGGTGCAAAGATGGCGCCCACATCCTGCTTCCGCTTTGTGATGTATGTGACAACCCTCTGTATTCACCAATCATGCTTGTATGCGTGGCGTTTGCCCATTGGATATACGTAAGGTTTATAAGAAAGTTCCCGGGCAGAGCTCGGAGAGACAGCCCACAAGGAGCCGCGCCTGACGGCCGCATCGAGGTTGTTCTCCCCCGAGGCGTCTTGCCCCGGGCGGAACCTGTAAAGAGGATGATTGCCTAGTTCCATTAAAAGCCTACATGCTTCACTGCTGCGAGTCCAGAGTGATCACGAGTGCGTCGGGTAAGACATTGTCCGCACCCTCTCTCCCCTTATCTCTCTGGTCCCCATCGCCGGCCGACCGAGGACTCGAGGCGGGGCGGAGAAAGCGCCGGACATTTATAAAAGGGGGTTTATTTGGTGTGCCGGTTTGAGAGTATTGTGTCCCCCAAATGCCATTATCTTTGTGGTCTTGTGTGGGGCAGACGTTTTTGGTGCTGGTTGGATTTGCTTGGAATGTGCCCCACCCAACTGTGGGAGATGATTCTGATGAGATGTTCCCATGGAGGCGTGGCCCCACCCATTCAGGGTGGGCCCTTATCAGTGGAGCTATATAAATGAGCTGACTCAGAGAGAGAAGACTAACTGAGTGCAGCTGGGAGTGATGTTTTGAAGAGGAGCAAGCTTGCTAGAGAGGAACATCCTGGGAGAAAGCTGTTTTGAGGCCAGAGCTTTGGAGCAGACGCCAGCTGCCTTCCTAGCTAGCAGAGGTTTTCCAGATGCCATTGGCCATCCTCCGGTGACGGTAACCGATTGCTGAGGTGTTACCTTGGATGCTTTGCGGCCTTAAGACTGTAACTGTGTAGTGAAATAAACCCCCATTTTATAAAAGCCTATCCATCTCTGGTGTTTTGCATTCTGCAGCATTAGCAAACTAGGACAGATTTTGGTACCGGAAGTGGGGTGCTTTTGCTGCTGAGTTTGCAAATACCAAACATGTTGGAATGGCTTTTTAAATGGATAAGGGGAAGTTTCTGGAAGAGTTGTGAGGAGCTTGATAGAAAAGGCCAAAACTGCTTTAAAGAGACTGTTTGTGGAAATATGGACTTTAAAGATACTTCTGATGAGGACTTGAACAGAAATGATGAATGTGTTGTAAACTGTAAGAAAGGTGATCCTTGTTTTAAAGTGGCAGAGAATTTGGCAAAATTGAGTCCTGGTGTCAGAAGGAAGGAAGAATCTGGAAGCAACAACTTGGAATACTTAGCTGAGGAGATCTCCAGACTACGTGTGGAAGACGTATCCTGGCTTCTCCTTGCAGCTTATAGTAAAATGCGAGCAGAGAGAGATAAACTTAGAACTGAACTCTTGGGTTCAAAGAAACCAGAAGTTGATGGCTTGGAAAATTACAGGCTTCCAGGGGGTGGAATCCCAGAAGCTACAGCCCAACATGAGGATGTAACCAAACATGGAACCCAGCTACCATTTCAGTACAAGCCAAGATTGGAAAAGGAGTTAAGCAGAAAGGATTTGTGGAAAGTCCTATTGTCTAATGGCTTTGACCCCTGTGTGCTTCATGCAAAGCCAACAGAATTTTTGCGAGATCTTTATAGACAGAGCCATTGCCCGTCTGGACTGGAGGAGACAGACAAGGAAAAAATTAAAGGAAAAATCTCTTCAAAGACAGAGCCATGGAGGTTGAGGTCTCGAGTCAGGAGGTCTCGGGCTGGGAGAGCGGAGCAGCCCACATGCATGGAAAGGGTGAGTTTGCCCTGGAGGTTGAGGGCGGGCTTTCCGCCTCGTTGCTCAGGGAATGTCCTACCACCCCAAGCCCCAAAGAGGGTGGAGCACATTTCCAGGGAATTGGGGAGAGCCTGGCTGCCACCCCACTGTTCTGAAGGGGTTGAGCGTGTGCCCCGGAGATGGAAGGGAATCTGGGAGCTGCCCCGATGTTTGAGGAGGGTGGGGCCGAGAAGGTGGTCTCCCCAATGTGTGGATATGTTGGAGCACTCACCCAAGAATTTGGAGAGGAAACAGCTGCCAAAAAGGCTCTTGGGAAGGGTTAGGCTCCTGCTCTCTCAAGCCCCAAGGATGCAACATTGTTCTGTTAATGACTCTCAGACTTTGAAATCTAATGGAGTTTGTCCTGCGGGTTTTAGGAACTGTTTTGCTCCTGTTAACCCTGTTTTCCTTACTGTTTCTCCTTATGGCAATGGAAATGTTTATCCTATGAATGTCTCTCCTTTGTATATTGGGAGCACATAGCTTGTTCTAAGTCCACAGATCCAAGGCTAAAGGAGAATTGTGCCTTAGGACCCACCATGCCTAAATTGATTTTGATGGGATTTTGTACTTAACTTTTGTTACTGAAATGATTTGAGTTTTTGTGGTATTGTGATGGAATGAATGTATTTTGTATTTGGAAAGATAATGTCATTTTGGGTTCCAGGGGGTGGAATGTGCCGGTTTGAGTGTATTGTGTCCCCCAAATGCCATTATCTTTGTGGTCTTGTGTGGGGCAGACGTTTTTGGTGCTGGTTGGATTTGCTTGGAATGTGCCCCACCCAGCTGTGGGAGATGATTCTGATGAGATATTCCCATGGAAGCGTGGCCCCGCCCATTCAGGGTGGGCCCTTATCAGTGGAGCTATATAAATGAGCTGACTCAGAGAGAGGAGACTAACTGAGTGCAGCTGGGAGTGATGTTTTGAAGAGGAGCAAGCTTGCTAGAGAGGAACGTCCTGGGAGAAAGCCGTTTTGAGGCTGGAGCTTTGGAGCAGATGCCAGCTGCCTTCCTAGCTAGCAGAGGTTTTCCAGACGCCATTGGCCATCCTCCGGTGAAGGTACCCGATTGCTGAGGTGTTACCTTGGACACTTTGTGGCCTTAAGACTGTAAGTGTGTAGTGAAATAAACCCCCATTTTATAAAAGCCTATCCATCTCTGGTGTTTTGTATTCTGCAGCATTAGCAAACTAGGACATTTGGTTATTCAGTTACCATCTTAAGGCCATAAAGTGTCCAAGTTAAGGCATCGGCAATTGGGTTCCTTCACTAGAGGATGGCCGATGGCATCTGGAAAACCTCTGTTAGGTGGGAAGGCACGTGGCTACTGTCTGCTCCAAAGTTCTGGTTTCAAAATGGCTTTCTCCCAGCATGTTCCTCTCTAGGCTGCAGTCCTTCAAAAATGTAACTCTTAGTTGGACTTGAAGTATTTGTCCTCTCTTAGCTTCTCTGGAGCAAGAGTCTTCTTTCAATGGCCATCTTCAAACTGTCTCTTATCTGCAGCTCCTGTGCTTTCTTCAAAGTGTCCCTCTTGGCTGTAGCTTCTCTTCAAAATGTCACTCACAGCTGCACTGAGTTCCCTCTGTCCGTCAGCTCATTTATATGGCTCTAGTGACTCAACTCAGACCCACCCCGAATGGGTGGTGTAACACCTCCATGGAAATTATCCAAACAGATTCATCACCCACAGACGGGTGGGGCACATTCCAAAGAAACACTCAAAAATTACAATGTAATCAACACTGATAATGTCTGCCCACCCAAGAGTACATCAAAGATAATGTTATTTGGGGGGACATGATATATTCAAACTGGCACTGATAGATAAAGGGAAGGGATAGGGTTATTGATACATCAAGGGTTAGTGTTAATGTTATGGTGAGCGTTAGGTTAGGGATAGGGTTAGGGATAAGGAGAGGTTTATGGATAAGGATTGGGTTAGGTTTAGGATTAGGATTAGGTATAGGGAGAGGTAATGCATTGGTTTTAAGGTTAGGGTTAGGGTTAGGAATTTGGTATGGATATGGATAGGTTTATGGTAACTGCTATTGTTAGATTTAGGGAGAGGGGTAGGGATAGGGATAGGGATAAGGATCGGTTTAAGGGTAGTGTTAGGGTTAGGGACATGTTAAGGATACGCATAGGGTTAATTTTAGGGTTAAGGTTAGGGTTAGGATTAGGAATATTGGTAGGAATAGGGATAGATATAGGGTTATTAATAGAGACTGGTTTAGCTTTAAGTTTAGGGTTAGGATTAGGTTTATGGTTGGATTTAGGTTTAGGGTTAGGGTTAGGGTTTGGGTTTCCATTAGGGAAAATGGACCCTTCCCCAGCCCAGCTTCTCATGCTCACACTGGCCTCCAGGAAATGCAACACCACCCCCTACCCCACATGTCCTGCCAGATCCCCATGCCTAAACCCACAGTCTTTAAGACTGAAGCCTCTGCAAAACCATCTACTCTTCTGGTCATAGGGCTAGGGCTTTGTCTAGGTCTAAGTCTAGGGCTAGGGCTTGGGTTAGGGCTATGGCTAGGATTCGGACTATGGCTAGGGCTATGATAGGGATATGGAAAGGGATAAGTTTACCATTAGGGTTAGGGATAGGATTAGGGTTAGGTTGATGTATACAATTAGGGATGGGATAGGGTTAGGGTGAGGGTTATGTTTACGGTTAGGATTATTGATAGGATAGAGATAGAGTTTTGGTTATGGATAGGGATAGGGTTATGGTTAGGGTTAGGATTAGAGTTAATGATAGTTTTAGGGTTAGGGATAGGGTTAGGTTTAGGGAATATGGACTCTTCCAGACCACAGCTTCACATGCCTACAGAGAGCCTCCCTGGAAAGAGCACTCCCCACAACCCACCCTGCATGGTCCAGCCATATGGCTGCAGCCATCCCCATAGTCTGTTCAGACTGAAGACTCTCCAAAGGCATCTTCTCCCATGCTGGTGTTAGGGCTAGGGTTGGGATTATGATAAAGTTTAGTGTTATGTTTAAGGGTATGATAGTTATAATGATATTGTTAGGGTTACGATTAGCACTAATGTTAGAGATAGGGATAGTTATAGGTATAGGGTTAGGGTTAGGGTTAGTAATATGATTAAGGATATTATAGGGATATGGATAGGGTGTGGGGTATGGTTATGGTTATGATTAGGATTAGGGTTAGCATTAGGGACAGGGATAGAGATAGAGACAGGGTTATGGATAGGGATAGGTTTAGGGTTACTGTCAAAGTTAGGTTTATGGATAGGGATAAGGTTAGAGTAAGGCTTAGGGTTAGGATGAGGGATATGATGGGGTATGGATTTGGGTCAGGGTTAAGATTAGGGTTACTGTTAAGATTTGGTATAGGGATATGGAAAGAGATAGGCTTATGGATTGGGATAGGATTTGGAATAGGGTTTTGTTACAGTAAGGGATAGGCTTAGGGTTATGTTTAGGATTAGGGTTAGGTTTAGGGTTACTGTTAGGGAGTATGGACACTTCCCCAGCCCAGCTTTGAATGTCCACATTGGGCCTCCATGGAGAAAACAATCCCCACCCACCCAGGTTGGTGCAGCCATATTCCCACCCCCAAACTCAGAGGGGGTTCAGATTGAAGCCTCTCCAAAAGTGTCTTCTGTGCTCATCCTTATGCTAGGGCTAGGCCTATGGCTAGGGCTAGGGCTAGGGCTAGGGTTAAGTCTAGGGGCTAAGGCTACTGCTAGGACTAGGATAGAGATACAGATATGGCTCAAGTAAGGATTAGGGCTAGGGTTAGGATTTGGGTTATGTACAGGGATATAGATATAAATAGAGTTATGAATTGGGATAGCATAAGGGTTAGCATTAGGGTTATGATTAGGGTTAGGATTAGGGATAGGTATAAGATTAGGTTATTGTTACATTTTGGGTTTGGGTTAGGGTTAGGGATATGATATGGATATGGGTAGGGTTAGGGTTAGAGACAGATAGGTTTAGGGATAGGTTTATGATTAGGATTATGATTAGGGTTAGGATAGAGATAGGAATAGGGATGTGGTTACAGATAGGGATAGGTTTAGTTTTAGGGTTAGGGATAGGATTAGTGTTAGGGTTAGACTTTGGTTTGGGGATATGATAGGGATAAGGATAAGGATAGGGTTAGGCTTATGGATAGGGATAGTGATAGGGACAGGTTTAGGGTTAGGGTTAGGGTTAGGGATATGATAGAGTTATGATTGGAGTTACATTTATGGGTATGTTTAAGATTATGGTTAGATGTAGGCATAGGGATAGTTATAGAGATAGGGTTTTGGATAGGGATAGGTGTAGGATTAGGATTAGGCTTAGGGTTATGGATAGGGATATGTTTGGGTTAGGGTTAATGTTAAGTTTAAAGTTAGATTTGGGATTAGTAATAGGGATAGTGATAGATATAAGTTTATGGATAGGGACAGGTTTAGGTTTAGGGTTAGGGTTAAAGATAGGGATGGGTTAGGGACAGGGTTAGGCATATGGTTAGTGTCAGGGTTAGTTATATGATAAGAATATTGACAGGGTTAGTGTTAGGATTAGGGTTAGTGTTAGGATTAAGGATAAGGATAGTGATAGAACTAAGCTTACGGGTGGGGATAGAATTAGGGTTAGGGTTAGCGTTAGGGTTAGGGATAGGTGTAGCTATAGGGATAGTGTCATGGTTATGGGTAGGGATATTATAAGGACATGTATAAAGTTAGGGTTAGAGTTAAAGTTAAGGTTATGATTAGGATTAGGGATAGGGATAGGGATAGAGATAGGATTATGGATAGGGATATGGTTAGATTTAGGGCTTGAGTTTGGAATTGGTTTAGGTTTAGTTTTAGGTATAGTGTACAGTTAGGGTTTTTTAAGTGTTAGAGGAAATGGACCATTCCTCAACCCAGCTTTACATGACCACAGCAGTCCTCCTGGGAAGATCACCCAAATTCCACCCTGCATGATTCAGCCAGATCCCCACCCCCAACCACAATGGATACTCATACTGAAGCCTCAAAGAAAGCATCTTGTCCCATGCTAGTCCTAGGGCTAGGGCTAGGGTTAGGGATAGGCACAGGTTAACAGGTTTGGTATAGGGACAGGTTTGGATTTAAGTTTAGGGTTAGGTTTAGGAATAGGGATAGGGGTATGGTTAGGATTAGTGATAGGGTTAGGGGTATGGTTAGGGATATGATAGAGATATGGATAGGGTTATGGTTCAGGTTAATATTAGGATAAGGGATAGGAATATGGATAGAAATAGGATTATGGATAGGAATAGTTTTAGAGATAGGATTAGGTTTACTCTTAGGGTTAGGGTTAAGGAAAATGTACCCTTCCTCAGCCCAGCACACCATGCCCACATCAAGCCTCCTGGAAAGAGCACCCACCCTGCATGGTGCAGCCATATCTCCACTCCCAACCCCACAGGTTGCCAAGATGAAGCATCTCCAAATGTATCTTCTCCCATGCTGGTCCTAAGGCTAAGGTTGTGGCAAAGACTAGAGCTAGGGCTTAGGCTAGGGCTAAGATTATGATAGAGATAAGGATAGGCTCAGGGTTAGGGTTAGGTTTAGGTTTACCTTTAAGGATATGTTTAGGGATAGGGTTATGGAAAGGTACAGGGTTAGGGCCATTTTGTGGTTAAGGTTAGGGCTAGGACTAGGGTTAAATTTACTGCTGGATTTACGGTTAGGTTTACAGATAGGGAAAGGGATAGGAACAAGGTTATGAATAAGGATAGGTTTAGGGTTAGGATTAGTGTTAAGGTTAGGTTTTGCATTAGGGATAGCAATAGCAATAGAGATAAGATTATGGATAGGGTTAGATTTAGGGTTAGAGTTAGTGTTAGAGTTATGTTTAGGGATAGAGATAGGGATACAGTTAGGGCTAGTGTTAGGGATATGGTTAGGGATAGGATAAGGTATGGATAGTGCTACCATTTGAGTTGGGTTAGTGTTGGGGTTAGGGTTATGTTTTAGGGATAGGGATAGGGATAGAGATAGAATAATGGAGAGGGAAATGGTTAGGGTTAGGGTCAGGTATATGGATAGGGTTAGTGTGAGGGTTTGTGTTATGATTATGGTTATGGTTAGGCTTAGGGATACAGTTAGGAATAGGGTTATGATTATGGATAGGGATATATTTAAGTTTAGGTTTAGGGTTAGGGATAGGGATAGGGATAGTTTCAGATTTAGTGTTAGTGTTAGAGTTGTTTAGTGATATCAGAGGTATATGGATTGCATTAGGGCTGGGGTGAAGGTTAGGGTTAGTATTAGGTATAGGGAGAGAGATACAAATAGGTTTATGGATATGGAGAGGGTTTGGTTAGTTTTAGGGTTAGGGTTAGGTTAGGGTAAGAATTTGGTTAGTGTTAGGGTTAGGGATATAGAATATGGAAAATGTTATGGTTAGGGTTATGATTAGTGTTAGGGTTAGGGATAGGATTATGATTAGGGTTAGGGATAGAAGTAGGTATAATAATAGGGTTATGGATAGGTAAAATGTGTTAGGGTTAGCAATAAGGTTAGGGTTAGGGTTATGTTTAATGATATGATAGGGATATGGATTGGGTTAGGTTTGGGATAAGGGTTAGGGTTAGGATTAAGTATTGGGATAGGGTACAGATAGGGTTATGGGTAGGGAGAGGTTTTGGGTTGGTTTTAGGATTAGGGTTATGTTTAGGGTTAGTTTTTTTGTTAGTATTAAGATTAGGGTTATGACAGGAATATGGAAAGGGTTAGGGTAAGGTTTAGGGTTAGGAATATGGTTAGGGCTATGATTAGGTTTAGGGACAGAGGTAGGGATATAGATAGGGTTATGGATGGGGAAAGTGTTAGGGTTACTGTTAGGGTCATGGATGGGGTAAGGTTTATGGTTAGGGTTAAGTTTAAGGATAGGGATAGGCTGAAGTTTAGGGTTAGAATTTTGTTTAAGGATAGGGATAAGTTTACGGATAGGCATAGGTTTAAGGTAAGGGTTACCATAGGGTTATGGATAGGGTTAAGTTTAGGGTTAGGGTTAGGTTTAAGGTAAGGGTTATGGTTAGGGTTAGGGTGAGGGTCAGGGGGAGCATTAGGGTTACACTTAGGGAAAATGGAAATTTCCCCAGCCCAGCTTCACATGCTCACTTGTGCCTACCTGGAAACACTCACTAACCCACCACAGTGCTTGGTCAAGTCGGATCCCCATCCCCAAACCTAGTTTCTGCCCAAAGTGAAGCCTCTCAGAAAACATCTTCTCCCATGCTGGTCCTTGGGCTAAGGCTAGGACTAGGACTAGGGCTACTGCTACTGCTAGGGCTAGGTTGAGGCTAAGGCTAGGGAAAAGGGTAGGGCTAGGGCTAAGGCAATGATAAAGATATGGATAAGGTGAGGTCACGTGAGATTAGGGATAAGGATTGGGAGAGAGATAGGGTTATGGATAAATTTAGGGTTAAGATTAGGGTTAGGGATATGTTTCAGTATAGGGTTACACTTAATGTAAGCTTTAGGGTTATCATTAGGGAAAATTGACCCTTCCCCAGCCAAACTATGAGTGCCCACATTGGGTCTCCTGGGGCAGAACACCACCAACCCTCACCCTGCTTGTTCCAGCCATATTCCCACACCCAACCCCACATGCTGTCCTATCTGAAGCCTCTCTGAAATGTCTTCTCTCATGCTATTCCTAGGGCTATAGCTGGTCTAGGGCTAGGTCTAAGTCTAGGGCCAGGGCAAGGGCTAGGGCTAGGGTTAATGCTATAGCTATGGCAAGGGCTAGGGCGAGGGCTTGGAGTGTGAGATTGATATGGATACAGCTAGGTTTAAGATTAGGTTAGGTTATGTAAAGTTATAGGAATACAATTAGGACTATGGATAGGGTTAGGGTTAGGTTTATGGCTTGGGTTAGGGATAGAGTTAGGGTTAGGGTTAGATTACGGTTCAGTTATGGTTAGTGTTAGGGATAGGGATAGGATTTTGATTAGGGTTAGGGTTAAATTTAGGGTTAGGATTAGGGTTATGGTAAAGATAGGAATAGGGATAGGTTTATGGTTAGGGTTATGGATAGGGTTAGGGTTAGGAGTAGGTTTAGGATTATGTTTAGGGATAGGGATAAGCATAGGTTTAAGGTTAGGGTAAGGGTTAGTGTTACTGTTAAGGTTAGAGATAGAGATATGGATAGGGTTAGGGTTAGGTTTAGGTTTATGTGTAGGGATAGAAATACAAATAGGCTTATGGAGAGGGATAGGGTTAGGGTTAGTGTTTGGGTTAGGGAAAGGTTTGGGGTTAAGTTTAGGTTGCTGTTAGGGTTAGGGATAAGGATAGGGACAGGGGTAGGATTAAGGTTAGAGTAACTTTAAGGTTAGGTTTAGGTTTATGGTTAGAGTTAGGGATATGTTGGGAAAATAGAGAAGATTAGCTTAGGGTTAGTGATAGGACAAGTGATATGATACGTGTTAGAGAAATCCTAAGGGTAGGATTATGGATCAGGGTAGGTTTAGGTTATGCTAAGGGTTATGGCTAAGGTTACAATTAGGTTTACAGTTAGGGTAAGGGTTAAATTAGGTACAGGTATAGGGATAGGAATAGGTTTTTGGTTAGGGTTTTATTAAGGATAGTGATAGGGATAGAGATAGGTTTATGGATAGGGATAGGGTTACTGTTAGGGATAGGAATAGGATTAGGTTTAGTGTTAGGGTTTAGTTAAGGGTTAGGGTTAGGTTTACAGATATGATTGGGTTATGGATAGGGTTAGTGTTAGGGTGAGGTTTAGGTTTGGGGATAAGGATAGGTATAAGGATAGGGTTAGGGTCAGGGTTAGAGTTAGGGTTAGATTTGGGGTCAGGGTTATGTATAGGGATAGAGTTAGGGTTAGTATTAGGTATAGGGTTAAGCACAGAGATAGGGTTAAGTTTTGGTGTAGGTCTAAGTTTAGGATTAGTGATAAGGATAGGGATAGAGATAGGTGTATTGACAGGGATAAGTTTAGGGTTAGTGTTAGATTTATATCTAAGGTTAAGCTTAACTTTAGGGAAAATGGACCCTGCCCCAGCCCAGCTACAGATGCCCACCATGGGCATGGCAGGAGAGAGCACTCCCACCTGGCACCCTGTTTACTGCAGCCTGATCCCTGACCTGAACCCACTGGCTGCTGTGATGGAAGCCGCTGCAAAAGTGTCTTCTCCATTGCTGGTCTTAGGTCTAGGTCTGGGCTTGGGCTAGGGATAGGACTAGGGCAAGGCCTAGAGCTAGGGCTAGAGCTAGGGCTAGGGTTATGAAAGTGATATGGAAAGGGCTAGGGTTAGATTTAATCTTAGTGTTAGAGTTATGGATAGGGATGGGGATAGAGATAGTTTATGGATAGGGATAGCATTGTAGTTGTTTTGGTTTATCCATAGGGGTATGTTTAGGGTTAGGATTAGTGTTACTGTGTTTCAGGGACAGGAATAAGGATAGTTTTATGGTTATAGTTATTGTTAGATCTAGGGTTAGGGTAAGGGTTAGGGTTAGGGATGTGATATGAATATAGAAAGGGTTAAGGTTAGGATTAGGGATAGGGTTATTTTTAGGTTTAGGTTAGAGATAGAGATAGGGATAGAATTACAGATAAGGATAGGGTTAGGGTTGGGTTAGGATTCATTTTGGAATAGGGATAGCTTCTGGTTTATGGTTAGGGATATTGTTAGAGTTAGGATTAGTCATAGCAACATGTATAGGTTTAGGATTAGATTTAGGGTTTGGTTTAGGATGAAGGTTAGGTTTAGGTCATTGATGTGATAGGGATATGGAGAGGTTTAGGGTTAGAGTAACAGTTCGGGTTAGGTTTAGGGATAGGGATAAGATAAAGTTTAGTGGTAGGGTTAGGGTTAGGTTAACTAAGTTTAGGCATAGATATAGCAATATGGTTAGGATTATGTATAGGAATAGGTTTAGGGTTAGTGTTAGAGTAAGGTAGGAATAGAGATAAGGTTAGGGACAAGGTTAGGGATAGGTTTAGGGTTAGGATTATTGTTAGGGTGATGGCTAGTGTTAGGGTTAGCATTAGGTAAAGGATAAGGATAAGTCTGGGGTTAGGGTTAGTGTTAATGAAATGATATGGATACAGATAGGCATATGGTTAAGTTTACATAAAGCTTTAGGGATAGGGATATCTATTGAGGTAGGATTATTGACAGGGTTAGGGTTTGGGTTAGTTTTATGTTTACTCTTATGGATATTGATTGGGTTAAATTTAGGGTTAGGGGTAGGGTTATGGGTATGGATATGGTTAGGGTTACATTTATGGTTAAGGTTAGGGATGTGATAGGGATATGCATAAGTTTAGGGTCATGGTTAGTGTAAGGTTTTGGGTTAGGGCTAGGGTTTTCCATAGGGATAGGGATTGAGATAGGGTTATGTATAGGGATAAGATTAGGGTCTGGGGTAGGGTTAAGGTTGAATAGGGGTAGGGTTAGGATTAGTGTTAGGGTTAGTGATATGATGGGAATGCGGATAGGGTTAGGAGATTGTTAGGGTAATGTTCAGGTTTAGGATTAGAGATAGGATAAGGATAGAGGTAGGTATATAGACAGGGACAGGGTTAGTGTGTGCTGGTTTGATTGTATTATGTCCCCCAGAAAAGACCATATTTTTTAAGATAGTCTTGTGTGGGCAGACATATCAGTGT
This sequence comes from Choloepus didactylus, assembly GCF_015220235.1. Lineage (NCBI taxonomy): Eukaryota > Metazoa > Chordata > Mammalia > Pilosa > Megalonychidae > Choloepus > Choloepus didactylus. Next base: position 14,888,040 of record NC_051324.1, read on the forward strand.
TGATTATAGATTATAATTCCTTGAGTGTTTCTGTAGAGATGTGCCCCACCCAACTGTAGGTGATTACTCTGCTTAGATAGTTTCCATGGACATGTGTCCCCACCCATACCAGATGGGTCTGAATTAAATCACTGGAACCATATAAATGAACTGAAAAGCAGAGGGAACTCAGTGAAGCTGTGAGTGACATTTCGAAGAGGAGCCACCATAAAGAAGGACACTTTGAAGAAAGCACAGGAGCTGCAGATGAGAGACAGTTTGAAGACAGCCATTGAAAGCAGACTCTTGCTCCAGAGAAGCTAAGGGAGGAAAAATATCCCAAGTGCAACTAAGAGTGACATTTTTGAGGGACACCAGCCTAGAGAGGAACATCCTTGGAGAAAGCCATTTTGAAACCAGAACTTTGGAGTAAACACCAACCATGTGCCTTCTCAGCTCACAGGTTTTCTGGACACCATTGGCCATCCTCCAGCGTGCCCAATTGCTGATGTGTTACCTCGGACACTTTATGGCCTTAAGACTGCAACTGTGCAACCAAATAAAACCCCTTTTATAAAAGCCAATCCATCTCTGGTGTTTTGCATTCTGGCAGCATTAGCAAACTAGAACAGATTTTGGTACCAGAAGTGAGGTGCTTTTGCTGCTGAGTTTGCAAATACCAAACATGTTGGAATGGCTTTTCAGTGGATAAGGGGAAGATTCTGGAAGAATTGTGAGGAACTTGATAGAAAAGACCTAAACTGCTTTGAAGAGGCTGTTTGTGGAAATATGGACTCTAAAGATACTTCTGATGAGACCTTGAACAGAAATGATGAATGTGTTATTGTGAACTGGAAGAAAGGCTATCCTTGTTTTAAAGTGACAGAGAATTTGGCAAAATTGAGTCCTGGTGTCAGATGGAAGGACCAATTTGAAAGTGACAACCTGGAATACTTAGCTTAGGAGATCTCCAGACTACATGTGGAGGATGAACCCTGGCTTCTCCTTGCAGCTTATAGTAAAATGCAAGCAGAGAGAGATAAACTTAGAACTGAACACTTGGGTTCAAAGAAACCAGAAGCTGATGGCTTGAAAAATTACAGAATATCAGAGGGTGGAATCCCAGAAGCTACAGCCTAATGTGATGATTTAATCAAACATGGAACACAACCACCATTTCAGTAGAAGCCAAGATTGGAGATGGAGTTGAGCAGAAAGGATTTGTGGAAAGTCCTACTGTCTGATGGCTTTGACCCCTGTATGCTTCATGCAAAGCCAACAGAATTTTTGAGAGATCTTTATAGATGGAGCCATTGATGGTCTGGATTGTAGAAGACAGAAAAGGAACAAATTGAAGGAAAAATTTCTTCAAAGACAGAGCCGTGGAGGTTGAAGTCGAGTCAAGAGGACTTTGGCTGGGAGAGCAGAGTGGCCCACATACAAGAAAAGGGTGAATTTTCCCTGGAGGTCGAGGTTGGACCTTCCAACTCAATGCTCCAGAAATTTTTTGCCACCCCAGGCCCCAAAGAGGGTGGAGCACATTCCCAGGGAATTGGGGAGAGCCTGGCTGCCACCCCACTGTTCTGAAGGGGTTGAGCATGAGCCTTGGAGATGGAAGGGAACCCGGGTGCTGCCCCAATGTTTGAGGATGGTGGAGCCAAAAAGGTGGTCTCCCCAGTGTGTGGATATGTTGGAGCATTCAACCCAAAATTTGGAGAGGAAAGAGCTGCTGCTAAGGCTCTTAGAAGGGGTTAGACTCCCACTCTCTCAAGCCCCAAGGATGCAATGTCATTCTGTAAATGACTCTCAGACTTTGAAATCTAATGGAGTTCATCCTGCAGGTTTTAGGGACTGTTTTGTCCTGTGAACCCTGTTTTCATTTCAGTCTCTCTTTATGGCAATGGGAATGTTTATCCTATGAATGTCCCTCCTGTGTATATTGGAAACACTTAACTTGTTCTAAGTTTACAGGTCCACAGTCAGTGGGGAATTTTGCTTTTGGACAGACCACACCTGTAACTCTTTTAACACGATCTTGTACTTAACTGTTGTTACTGAAATGATTTATGTTTCTGTGATATTGTTATGGGATGAATGTATTTTGTTTTTGGAAAGAATATGTTTTTCTTGGGTCCAGGGTGTGGAATGTGCTGGTTTGAATGTATTATTTTCCCCAGAAAAGGCCATATTTTTTGAGGTAGTCTTGTGTGGGCAGACATATCAGTGTTGATTAGATTGTAATTCCTTGAGTGTTTCTGTGGAGATGTGCCCCACACAACTGTGGTTGATGAATCTGCTTGGATAGTTTCCATGGAGGTGTGTCCACACCCATTCAGGATAGGTCTGAATTAAATCACTGGATCCATATAAATGAACTGACAAACAGAAGGAACTCGGTGCAGCTGTGAGCAATGTTTTGAAGAGGAGGATTAAGGATAGTGATGGGGGAGGGATACTTTTGTGGATAGGGATAGGGTTACAGTTATGGTTAGGTATAGATTTAGGTTTAGGGATAGATTTAGGATTAGGGTTAAGGTTAGGGTAAGTGAAATAGGGTTCTCTAGGGAAATAGAATCAATGAGAGTTATTTATGAATATAAGATTTATAAAACTGACTCATGCAACTGTGGGAATGCATGAGTCCAAATTCCATAGGGCAGTCAGCAAACTGACAACTCCAATGAAGATATTCAATGAACTCCTCAGGAAAGGAACTTGCAACTTAGATGAATTCCTCAGTAAATGAACTGGGATCTTTGATGAACGTGTTCAATGAACTCCTCAGGAAACAGACAGGCAACTTCTATGAACTCCTCAGGAAATACTTCACTGGTCAATCAAAGAAGAAGTGAAGGCCCTCTATCTGTCTCACTTAAAAGTCCCCAAATGATTGATTGGATTAAATCCAGCCAACTGCATTCTCTCATTATGGAAGAAAAACCCTTCATTGAGTCATCAGTCACGGCTGCAGCCAATTGACTGATGATTTAATAAACCAGACTGTTGGTTTATTAACCAGCCACAAATGTCCTGCAACAAGGATAGGCCAGTGCTTGCCTGACCAGACAGCTGAGTACTATCACCTGACCACTCTGACACATGAACCTAACCATCACAGTCTACCTCTTGTCAACTTGGCAGTTATACACATCGCTTTAAACCATACCTCATCTCTAAGCAGAAAACAATAAAAGACATATTTTTCACATAACAGTGCTACACTGTGCAGCATACAACTGGAAATGCACTAAATCTCTCCAGAACAGGGTGTAAGTCCTTGGGTGACATTAACTCTTAAAATTCATTTCCTTTAGCTTAAATACAGCAAAATGAACAGTATAGATTATGCCATATGATAAGGGGATAAGACAGAGGAAAAAGCAAAATACTTGGTTTACAGACAAATACAAACATACTCAACAAAACGAGGAAATGTTAATGCCATCATAGTCCTTGTTTCTGTAACTGGTCACCTGGCCATAGCTCATATTTAGTTCACTATCTTCTTCCACTACCCATTCCATGTTCTTTACCCTCAGCAAGCAATTCAGCTGGCTGTGGTTCTTTGCATGATGGAATGAGTCATACCTTCATGTCTGAAGTATCTTGGTCATTCATAGTCCTGCCTGGATTGAGTTATCACAGTTTTCTATTGACTTTAATCACAGGGCATGGTAGTACTAAGAGATGCCCTAAGGGATCTCCTGTATTACAGGAAAACTTTACTTTCGTTGTGTAGTTGCAGTGCTATTTCCCCTTGATAGTCAGGATGAATCACCCCAGCCAGTACAGTAATCCCCTTCCTTGCCTTTTGATTCAGAGGCATAAGAAGCCTGAAGTGGCCAGATGGCAGTCTTAACTTCCAGTTCAATGGGATTATTTTGTGTTTCCTGGTGGAAGAACTCTTCCTTTTGGAACAAAGACTTGTAGACCAGCACAGCTTAAGCTTGCAGGGACAGGAAGCAAAATTTACCTAGTGGATCACTAGGAGTGATAGTGAGTGTTGCCACTCCTGTTTCCACCCCTTGATCCCTGGAACCATGAATCCTGGCTATGGGAGAAACAGCACCATATACTGGACACACATTCAGAGCATATGCAGCCTCCTGGAGAACACTGCCCCAGCCCTGCAAGTTATTGCCACCTAGTTCGTGCTCTAATTGAATCTTCAACAGGCCACTCCACCATTCTACCAACCTAGTTGCCTCTGGAGGTTGGGGAACATGGTAAGACCAGAGAATTCCATGAGCATGTGCCCATTCCCTCAATCACTTGTGGTGAAGAGGGTTCCTTGGTCAGTAGCAATGCTGTGTGGAATACCATGATGGTGTATAAGGCATTCTGTAAATCCATGGATGGTAGTTTGAGAGAAGCCCATCATGCATGGAAGACAAATCCATTTCTGGGCATGTGTCTATTCCAGTGAGAAAAAATCACTGCCCCTTCCATGGTGGAAGTAATCCGATGTAATCAACCTGCCACCAGGTTGCAGGCTGATCACCTTGGGGAATGGTGCCATATCAGGGACTGAGTGTGGGTCTCTGCTTCCAGCAGATTGGGCACTCAGCAGTGGCTGTGGACACATCAGCCTTGCTGGGTGGAAGTCCATGTTGCTAAGCCCATGCATAACCTCCATCCCTACCACCGTGACCGCATTGTCCATGAGTGCATTGGGCAATGACAGGATTTGCTTGGGAAAGAGGCTGATTGGTAGCCACCAAATGGGTCATTTTATCCACTTGGTTATTAAAATCTTCTGCTGAAGTCACCCTCTGATGAGCATTCACATGGTACACAAATATCTTTATGCTTTGCCCACTCAGAAAGCTCTATCCACATACCTCTTCCCCAGACTTCGTCACAAATCTTCCAAACATGTTCCTTCCAAGTCCCTGACCATCAAGCCAAACCATAGCAACAGCCTATGAATCAGTATAGAAATGCACCTCTAGCCAGATCTCATTCCTAGAAAAGTGAGCAACCAGGTGTACTGCTCAAAGTTATGCCCATTGGGAGGATTTCCCTTCACCACTGTACTTCAGGGACACTCCAGAAAGAGGCTGCAGTGCTGCAGCTATCCACTTTTGGGTGGTGCCTGCATATCGTGCAGAACCATCTGTAAATCAGTCCTGAATTTTCTCTTCCTCACTCACCTGATTGTAAGGAAATCCCCAAGATCCTGTAGTTATGGGCTGGGAAAGAGAAGGTAAGGTGGAAGGAGTGGGAGCCATGGGCATTTAGACCACTTCCACATGTAACTTACTTGTACCTTCAGGACCCACTTGAGCTCTATCTCATATATACCATTTCCATTTTATGATGGAGTGATGCTGTGTTTACCCAACTTTATGAATTGGTAGGTTGAACAACATCCAGCTCATGATAGGTAACTCAGTTTTCATGGTAAGTTGGTGGCCCATGGTTAAGCATTCTGTCTGTACTAAGGCCCAGTAACAGGCCAACAGCTGTTTCTCAAATGGAGAGTAGTTATCTCCAGAGGATGGTTAAGATTTACCCCCAAATCCTAAGGGCCTGCATTGTGATTCTTCTATAGAAGTCTGCCAAAGACACCAAGCAACATCTCTATTTGCCACTGACACTTCCAGCATGATTGGGTCAGCTGGATCACATGGTCTGAGCCACAGAGCAGCTTATACAGTAGGCTGGACCTATCCCAGAGCCTCATTTTGTTCTGGTCCCCACTCAAAATGAGAAGCTTTTCTCATCACTTGGTAAATGGGCCAGAATAGCACACCCAAATCAGGAATACGTTGTCTCCAAAATCCAAAGAGGTCAACTAAGCCTTGTGCCTCTTCTGGTCATATGAGGGGCCAGATGCAACAGCTTATCCTTCACCTTAGAAGGAATATCTCAACAGGCCCCACACCACTGGACACTTAGAAATTTTACTGAGGTGGAAGAACCCTGTATTTTTGTTGGATTTATCTCCCATCTTCTGCCTCACAAATACCTTACCAACAAATCTAATGTAAATGTTACTTCTTGCTCACTAGGTCCAATCAACATGATGCCATCAATATAATGGACCAGTGTGATGTTTTGTGGGAAGGAGAAATGATCAAGATCCCTGCAGACAATGTTATGACATAAGGGTGGACAGTTGATATAACCCTGAGGTAGCACAGTGAATGTAAACTGCTGGCCTTGCCAGCTGAATGCAGTTTCTGGTCATCCCTACTAAAAGCAATTGAGAAAAAGTCATTTTCTAGATCAATAGCTGCATAACAGGTACCAGAGGATGTGTTAATTTGCTCAGGCAGTGATAACACTTCTCAGGCAGTGGAACAGCAGCAGCAATTGGAGTCAGCACCTGGTTAAGCTCATGATAATCCACTGTCATCCTCCAATATCCATCTGTTTTCTGCACAGGCCAAATAGGAGAGTTGATTGGGGAAGTGGTGGGAATTACCACCCCTGCATACTTCAAGTCTTTAAAAGTGACATTAATCTCTGAAATCCCTCCAGGAATCTAGCATTGCTTCTGGTTAACTATTTTGATAGGCAGGGGCAGTTCTACTGGCTTCCACTTGGCCTTTCCCGCCATAATAGCCCTCACTCCATGAGTCAGGGAACCAATGTGAGGATTCTGCCAGTTGCTGAGTATTTCTATTCTAATTATGTATTCCAGCACTGGGGAAGTAACCACAGAATGGGTCCAGGGACCCACTGGACACACTATGAGATGGATCTGAGCTAAGGCTCCATCAATCACCTGAACCCCATAAGCCTCAACTCTGACTGATGGATCAGAGTGACATTCTGTGTCTCCTTGAATTAATATCACTTCTGAACCAGAGTCTAATAATCCATGAAATATCTGATCAGTTCTGCGGGTGACTGAGCTTGTACCTCGGCTTGCCAGGCCTGGGCCAGGGGACCTGATCACCCCCTGGGGAGGGTAGTAGGTACGGGCGTTAGTGCCCTCTGCAGCCCCCCCGAGCCTGGGGAGCGAGGTCAAGGCAGCTCCCTTTTCCTCACCCAAAATGCCACTGGCAGGGGAGGCTTGCCGGAGGAAACCGCCTTTCTCCCAACTGCCCTTTCCCCACTTCCTTATCTTACCCACTCACTCCCTGGTGCCAAGGCAACTCCTGCCACCGCCAGCGCGCATGCACCGTGGCCAGAACAACCCCCGCCCGCTGCAACGGCTCCTGCGTCCTCTCAGAACCAATCCTAGCCCCTCTCCCTTCAATATTGCCATTTAAGGCTGCTTCACCTCCTTTCCAGCCCTGCCCTTCTTACCAGCCTATATAACCTGTAATCACCCCTGAATAAATCTCTTTGGCGCATACTCCTACTGGATGAAGAATGTCTTGTCCTTATCGCCGCCCTCTTAACCTTGCACGCCTCCCGCCGAGGACCCGGCCAAGTCCTCCGCCTCGCCCTCGCCTCCGGGAAAGAGCCCCCGCCGCCGGTACCCTTTAAGCAGCCCCGAGAGCTGAGGGCTCAGCTACCGGCCGCCCCTCCCCCTAGAAGCAGTAACCGCGACCGCAACTGGTGCCCCGTGTGAGGAACGTCTCCACACAACAGTTCGGCAGGTCGCCCGCTCGCCCGGACGCCTCTCCAGCTTCCCGTTTCCTCGCCTGCAAGGTAAGGGCCGCCTCTCCTTCGCCGCTTCCGGAGCCGTGGGAGGTTCACTGCTCTGAAGCCGCTCCTCCCTTCCCCCACGCTCTCTTCGTCTGGTGGGGGTGTGCGCCAGGGAGAGCTCTCTTCGTCCTCTTGTATGCGCACTTCAACTACATCTCAAACCCCACCACCCCAGCTTCCTCTGCCCCCTTCTCGTTATTCCTCTCCCCTCCTCAGCCTCATCCAAGCCGCCTTTACCTCAGTAAACTCCTCCAACCCCAATTTTACCTCATCCTGCTGGCTCTGCCTCTCCACCTCTTCCTCACTATACGAGCCCGTTGCCTCCAACCTCTCCTTTTCAGAAAGCACAGAAAACAGCCCCTTGGAATGCAATTGGAATACCTCTGCCGTCCCCCTAACCTTTCATTCAGTCTCCTATACGGGAAAGTGCATCTGCCCTCGCTCCAGTAACTCTCCCGACCTCACTGCCTGTGCCAGCTACTCATCTCCCAGCAGCTCGGCAAAATTTCTCATTCCTCATAACTCCTCCCAATGGCTCTGCTCCTCTACAGGACTTACCCCCTGTCTCAGCACGAATATCATCAGTGAATATAAAGAAACTTGCCTCCTAATTGTCCTTATCCCTAGGGTCTTATACCACAGCGAAGAAGACTTCTTCCTCCGTCTGGAAAAAACTGCAGCTCCTATCCTTCTGCAAAAGCGAGAGCCCATCACTGCCCTCACAATTGCCTCCCTCCTAGGTCTTGCCGGCACTGGCACTGGAATCGCTGCACTAGCCAGTCAAGACTCCGCCCTAACTCACCTCAGGGCGGCTGTTGACGAAGACATTCATCACTTACAAAACGCTATTTATCATCTAAAAAATTCTGTCAATTCCCTCTCTGAGGTAGTGCTCCAAAACCGCCGAGGTCTTGACCTTCTCCTCCTCAAAGAAGGAGGCCTCTGCGCCGCCCTAGGAGAAGAGTGCTGTGTATATGCCAATTCCACAGGTCTCGTCGAGGACAGCCTAAAAAGGGTCCGAGAAGGACTGGAAAAGCGTAAAAGAGATCGTGAAGCCACCAATTATTGGTCCAGTTTTTTCACTCCCATTCTCCCATACATCCTTCCTTTTCTTGGCCCCTTATTAATAATTATTCTAGCTCTCATCTTAGGACCCTGCCTCATCCGCAAAATTGTCCAGCTTGTAAGGAAACAAACGGATGCCATTTTTTCCTCGTTCGTGCAAATCCAGTATCAGCGACTCGCCACCTCTGACGCCCCCCACTCCAAGATGACAGCCAACCCTCCGCGACCTCAACGCCACCGGTCGACTCGCCAACCGCGAGGCCCTTCTCAATCACCTGAACATCGCTCTCGCCTCGAGTTCCAGCTTCTCTGAACCCCTGAACTTTAAACCCCTCGCCTTCGCCCAGCCCGCTGCAGCGAAGCCATTGTTAAGCGCCCGGGCACCACACCAACACTGAGCTCCAGCCTCGCTGAGCCACCGTCAACCCCATTTTCCCTTCCCTAACCTCCCCCTTCCCTCACCCTTAGTGGGCCTCTCCGGTAAAGCCTCTTCCTCTAATTAGAAAAAAAAGGGGAATTGCGGGTGACTGAGCTTGTACCTCGGCTTGCCAGGCCTGGGCCAGGGGACCTGATCACCCCCTGGGGAGGGTAGTAGGTACGGGCGTTAGTGCCCTCTGCAGCCCCCCCGAGCCTGGGGAGCGAGGTCAAGGCAGCTCCCTTTTCCTCACCCAAAATGCCACTGGCAGGGGAGGCTTGCCGGAGGAAACCGCCTTTCTCCCAACTGCCCTTTCCCCACTTCCTTATCTTACCCACTCACTCCCTGGTGCCAAGGCAACTCCTGCCACCGCCAGCGCGCATGCACCGTGGCCAGAACAACCCCCGCCCGCTGCAACGGCTCCTGCGTCCTCTCAGAACCAATCCTAGCCCCTCTCCCTTCAATATTGCCATTTAAGGCTGCTTCACCTCCTTTCCAGCCCTGCCCTTCTTACCAGCCTATATAACCTGTAATCACCCCTGAATAAATCTCTTTGGCGCATACTCCTACTGGATGAAGAATGTCTTGTCCTTATCGCCGCCCTCTTAACCTTGCACGCCTCCCGCCGAGGACCCGGCCAAGTCCTCCGCCTCGCCCTCGCCTCCGGGAAAGAGCCCCCGCCGCCGGTACCCTTTAAGCAGCCCCGAGAGCTGAGGGCTCAGCTACCGGCCGCCCCTCCCCCTAGAAGCAGTAACCGCGACCGCAAGTTCCTTTCCCCCAATGCACAGTAACCCTGGTAAAAGGACATAGGCCCCCCTGGGGAAGGCTGGGAGGAAGATTAACAGTATAAATTTTTGGTGGTGTAACAAGGTCCTTCCCCAAGGTTCCCAACATTCCCCTCATTGAAGGGGCTCTGGATCTGTAAACCATCTCATGTCTGGGAATTGATTAATGGGACATGACTCTATGTTTTTGTAATTCAAGGGAGACTTTTGTTTACTTGACTTAGAGTTCTTCTGCCTATATAGTTCAAACAAGAATTTAGTCAATTTCCCATCTATTTTACTACTTGGTACTCCATGATCTACTAGCCAATGTCATAAGTCTGCAAGTCATATTATTTTGATTGCTGCTTTGAACCTGTTTTCCATTATGGTAGCCACACACACCTTGGCTGTGGTGATTAACTGCAGCCACTTGACTTCTGCTGACTCAGGGCCCAATTATGCCCATTGGGTTTAAGGATTCTAGCTCAGTGACTACAGTTCCTGCAGTAGCATCTGACCTACAGAGAAGGGCTACTTCAGAACTCTTCAGGGTTTATGGAGCTAGTCTCACAAATTTATTCCTCACAGTCCTGGTAAAATGTGTGTCCCCTGGACATTCCAGAGGTGTATGAGCAGGTCTTCCATGATAAATCCACTCTAACATTCCAATCTTTCTAAGCCTTTGAATCTCCTCCTCCATATACCAGGGCAGTTCTGACATTTCAACCTCCAGTAATGCTGGTCATCTTTTGATCCATGTTTCAGCCAACCACACAGACTGTTAATGCCCTTTCTACCCCCACAAGCTGCAACATAGAATGCAGACTTCCTGCTTAGTGGGCCCATATCAGTAAAATCAGCCTGATCCAACTTTATATTCCTTCCATCATTATCCAAAACACTTAATATCCATACCCAAACATATTCCCCTGATTTCTGTCTTCCTAAGGTGGAAAATCATACAGTTCTTTTGGAGTATAGCATATTACTTCATGGGTGACATTTTGTATCTCACCCTTTGGGGTCTGTTGGGACTTTAGTCTAGTTTTAGGTCTTGAAGCAAAGACTGGTGGTGGGGTGGGTCATGTAAAGTGTTAGAATTATCCCTCAAGCCATTTACCTCAGGACATTGTGTTGCATTTTCATCTTTTATAATAGAATTAATCTCTCCAGAAAGAAGAGTGAGGGTTGCGTCCTCAGGGGAGGTGATTACAGGATTAGCCAGCACTAAAGGGTTAACATCTTTAGATGGAAGTTGGATGGAAAGCTCCTTGGGGTAGACTGGAGGTGGGGAAGCTGTTTCCTCAGGACAGCCCTCTACAGGTAAATCTAACAATGACTCAACACAATCCAGGTTTCAAATTTCCTCACTGCCATTATTATCAATCCATATGTCCCCATCCCAAGTTTTGGGATCCCATTCTTTTCCAATCAATGCCTTTACTTTAACAGCAGACAACCTGATAGGTTGAGATTTTAGTTTACATTATAAATCTGCTACTTGCACAATGAGAGTCTGCATCAAGTTTTCAGAAATCTCAAGTCTTTGGGCACAGGAAATAAGATTTTCTTTCAGGGCACACATAGAAACATTTACATCTGTCATACATCATTTAAGTTTTAAATTTGAAGCCTTTAGCTCTTCCCTTTCTCTTGGAACTTTATCCAATGTATCTAAGAGCAGCCAGCAACATCATTATACCTCTTAATTCTGCAAAACTCTGTGAAGGTGTCAAAAACACTGTCACCCAGAACCTTGCTTCATACAAGAGTATGACTAGGAGAATCAAACGGTACCATTTTTTATATCTCCTTTGCCAAATCATGCCATGGACTATCAGTGCTTCTTCATTATTGGAAATGGAGTCACTAGTGCCTTTGATTCTAACCAGAGTAGAAAATAAATTGTAAAAGCCCATTTTAAGATTCTGTTTCTCAAGAACCACTCCTAGTGCCAAGTTGTATTAGTTAGGGTTCTCTAGGGAAACAGAATCAATGAGAGATATCTATGAACATAAAATTTATAAAAGTGACTCACACAGCTGTGGGTATGCAAGAGTCCAAATTCCATAGGGAAGTCAGCAAACTGGCAACTCCAGTGAAGATGTTCAATGAACTCCTCAGGGAATGAACTGGGATCATTGATGAATGTGATCAATGAACTTCTCAGAAAATGAACTGGCAACTTCAATGAACTCCTCAGAAAACACTTTGCTGGTCAGCCAAAGAAGAAGTGAAGGTCCTCTATCTGTCTTGATTAAAAGTCTTCAACTGATTAGATTATTTCCAGCCAACTGCATTCTCTCATGTGGAAGGCATGCCCTTAATTGGGTAATCAGTCACAGCTTCAGCCAATTGACTGATGATTTAATAAATCAGCCTGTTGGTTTATTAACCTGCCACAAATGTCCTCACAGCAATGATTAGGCCAGTGCTTGCCTTACCAGACAGCTGGGTATTATCACCTGGCCAAGTTGACACATGAACCTAAACATCACACTAAGGTTTAGGGAAAATGGAGACATTCCTAGCCCAGGTTTGCATGCTTACAGCATGTTTCCTGGGAAAGATCCCTGCCCACAGCACACCCCACATGTTTCAGCCACATCCCCACACCCAATCTCACTGGCTGCCCAAACTGAAACATCACAGAAAGCATCTTCTCCTTTGTTGTTCCTAGGTATGTGGCTATGACTATGGCTAGTTATAGGGTAAGGGTAGTTCTAGGGCTAGGAATAGGGAAAGGGCAAAGTCTAGCTTTCAGGCTAGGGCTAATGCTATGATAGGGAGAAGAATAGGTTTAGAGTTATGGTTAGGGTTATTGCTAGGGATAGGAATAGGGATAGAGATAGGTTTATGGATAGGGATAGGGCTAGGGCTAGGGTTTATTTTATGGTTAGGGATAGGGCTAGAGGTAGGGTTAGGGATAAGATTATGGTTTGGGTGCAGTTTAAGGCAAAATGACCCTTCCCCAGCCTAGCTTCATATGGATACATAGGATCTCCTTGGGGAGAGCACCACCACACTACACACTGCCTGTTCCAGCTAGATCCACACCCCCAAAATTAAAGACTGCTGAGGCTAAAGTCTCACTGAAAACATCTTCTGTGCAGGTCCTATGGCTAAACCTGTGTTAGCACTAGGTCTAAGGCTAGGCCTAGGGCTGTCACTATCATACGGATATGGAAAAGTCTAGGATTCTGTTTAGGGTTAGAGTTAGGTTTAGGGATATGATAGGGATATGGATAGGGTTAGGGTTAGGGTTATGATTAGGGTTAGGGATAGGTTTATGGATAGGGATAGGTTTAGTGTTAGGGTTACAGTTAGTTTTAGAGATAGGACTAGGTTTAGTGTTAGGGTTAGGTTTAGGCAAAATGTACCCCTTCCCCAGCCCACCATGGCATCCCCACAGCAAATCTCCTAGAAAGAGCACCCACACTCACTCCCTGTGTGGTCCAGCCAAATCTCCACCCCCAACCCCACAGGTTGCCCAGACTGAAGCATCTCCAAAAGTGTCTTCCTATGCTGGTCCTAGGTATAGTGCTGGGGTATGACTATGGCTATGGTTAGGGTTATGATAGAGATAAGGATAGACTTAGAGTTAGGGTTAGAGTTAGGGTTAGGTTTACTTGTAGGGATATGTTTAGGGTTAGAGATAGGGTTATGGATAGGTACAGGTTAAGGCAAAGTTAGGTTTGAGTTTTGGGATAGGGCTAGGGTTAAGTTTACTGTTAGATTTATGGTTAGGGTTATGTTAGAGTTTGGGATGGGGGTAGGGATAAGATTAAGCTTATGGATAGGATACATTTAGGGTTAGGCTTAGTGTTAATGTTAGGGTTCGGTTTAGGGATAGGGACAGTGTTAGGGCTACAGTTAGGGTTATGGTTAGGGGCAGGTAAATGATATGGTTTGTGTTAGCATTAGGGTTAGGTTTAGGGTTAGGGTTAGGTTTAGGTTTAGGCATAGGGCTAGGGATAAAGATAGGATTATGGATATGGATATAGTTAGGGGTAAGGTTAGGGTCAGGTATATGGATAGGTTTAGGGTGAGGTTTAGTGTTATGGTTATGGTTATTATTAGGTTTATGGATATAGATAGGAATAGCAATATTATTGATAGGGATACAGTAAGGGTTATGTATGTGGTTAGAGATTGGTATAGGGGTAGTTTTAGGTTTAATATTAGTGTCAGTGTTATGTTTATTGATATGATAGGGATATGGATTGGGTTAGGGTGGGTTGAGGTTTAGGGTTAGTATTAGGTATAGGGATACAGATAGGTTTATAGATATGGAGAGAGTTTGGGTTAGTTTTAAGGTTAGGATTAGGTTGGGGTTATGCTTTTGGTTAGTGTTAGATTTAGGGATATGATAGGAACATGGAAAGGGTTAGGGTTAGGGATAGAGGTAGGGATAAGGATAAGGTTATGGATTGGGAAAGTGTTATGGTTATTATTAGGGTTAGGGATGGGGTGAGGTTTAGGCTTAGGGTTAAGTTTAGGGATAGGGAGAGGGAGAGGGTTGTGGTTAGGGTTAAGTTGAGGGATAGGGCTAGGGTTAGGGTTAAGGATAGGCATATATTTAGGGATAGGAATAGGGTTAATGGTAGGGCTAGAGATAGAGATAAGTTTAGGGATAGGGTTATGAAAAGGGATAGGGGTAGGTTTAGAATTAGGTTTAGGTTTAGGGATAGGGATATTTTCAGTTTGGTTTTAGGTTTAGAGTAAGGTTCAGGGTTAGGGCTAGGGATATGGATAGGGTTATGGTTAAGTTTAGGGTTAGGTTTAGGTTTGTTGAAGATATGTATAAGATTAGGGATAAGTTTAGGCTTAGGGTTAGGATTAGAGATAGAAAGGTTTATGGATATGGATAGGGCTATGCTTAGGGATACAGGTTTAGGGTTATGGATATGGATATGGATAAGGTTAGTGTTAGGGTTATGTTTAGGGATAGTGTTAGAGATGTGAATGGAATATGGGTAGTGTTATTGTTAGGGTTAGGGATAGAATAGTGTGAGGTATAGGGTTAGCATTAGGGTTAGTTTTATGTTTTCATTTATGGATATAAGAGGATATGGATAGGTTTAGGATTAGGGTTAGGATTAAGGATAGGCTTTATTATAGAGATAGGGTTATGGATAGGAAGAGGATTAGGATAGGGTTAGGGTTAGGGTTAAGGATAGGGATAGGATTGGAGTTAGGGATAGATTTTGGGTTATTGGAGATATGGTATGGATAGGGATAGGTTTAGCATTATGGGTAGGATTATGTTTAGGGTTAGGTTTGGGGATAGTAATCAGTATTGGTATAGAAAAAAGATTATGGATAGAGATAGGGTTTGGTTTAGGTTTGTGGTTAGGAACACCATAGGGATATGGATAGGGTTAGAGTTAGGTTTAGGATTAGGACTAGAGACAGAGGTAGAGATAGAAGTAGGATTACATATAAGGATAGGTTTAGGTTTAGGTTTACAAGGAGGCTTAGGAATAGGGCAAGGTTTAGTGTTAGGATTAGGGTTCTGGTTAGGAAGAATGGACCCTTCCCCAGCCCAGCTTGGCATTCCCACAACAGGCCTTTTGGAAAGGTCACCCCCTCTCCACCTGGCTTAGCCATAACCTCACTCCCAACCATTCATGCTGCCCCACTGAAGCATCTTGAATAGCCTCTTCCGCATACTTATCCTTAGGAAAGGCTAGGGCTAGGGTTAGGGCTAGGGCTAGGGCTAGGTCTATGATAGGTATAAGGATATCTTTAGGTTTAGGGTTAAGGTTAGGTTTACCTTTAGGGATATGGATAGGGATAGAGATAATGTGGATAGGTATAGCATTAGGTCTTAGGTTAGATTTAGGTTTAGGGAGAAGGCAGAGTTAGGTTTCTGGTCAGCATTGTGGTTAGGGTCATGGTTATGGATAGGATTAGGGATAGATATAGGAATAAGGTTATGAATAGGGATAGGTTTTGGGTTTACTTTAGGGTTAGGGATAGGGATAGGGTTATGGGTAGGGATAGTGTTAAGATTATGGTTTGGTTTGGGGATAGGGATAGGAATATGTGTAGTGTTAGAGTTACAATAAGAGTTAGGGTTATGGCTATGATAGGGATAGGGACATTGTTAGCATGATGGTTAAGATTATGATTAGGGTTAGATTTAGGGATAGGAATAGGGGTAGAGATAGGGTTAAGGAACAGAATAAGGCTATGGTTAGGGTTAGGGTTAGGAATATGGATAGGATTAGGGTTCTGGCTAGGGTTAAGCTTAGTTTTCTGTTTAGGTTTAAGGATAGAGATAAGAATAAAGATTTGATTATGGATAGGTATATTGTTTGGGTTAGGTTTGAGGACAGGGATTGTGGTAGAGATATGTTTGTGGATAAGGATAGGGCTATGGTTAGGTTTAGGGTAAGTCTTAGTGATAGGGATAGGGACAATTGTAAGTTTAGGGTTAGGGTTAGTGTTAGGGTTATGGTTAGTGTTGTGATTGGGATTTGGTTAGAGTTATGTTTAGGGTTAGTATTTGGGATAGGGATAGGGTTAAGGTTAGGGCTCAGATTATGGATAGGAATACGGATAGAGATAGGGTTATGTATAGGGATATGGTTGGTTTAGTGTTAGGGTTATGGTTAGCATTAGGGATACTGTTAAGAATTGGGAAAGTGATAGGGTTATGATTAGTTTTAGGTTTAGGGATAGGGTTAGGGTTACATTTAGGATTTGGTATAAGGATAGGGTAGAGACATGGTTTTGGATAGGGGTAGGGTTAGGGTTAGGGTTAGGATTAGGTTGAGGGTGATGGTGAGGGTTAAGTTTAGGGATAGGGATTGGGTTAGTATTAGGGGTAGGGTTATGGTTAAGGATAGGGTTATGGTTAGATTAAGGTTTAAGCTTAGGTTTAGGGATAGGGTTAGGTTTAGGGATATAATAGGGCTATGGATAGGGTTAGGGATATGGCTAGGTTTAGGGTTAGGGTTAGGATTAGTGTTAGGGCAAGGTTTAGCATTATGATCAGGGTTAGAGATGGGGTTATGGTCAGGTTTAGGGAAATAGGTATGAATAAGGAAAGGAATGTGGATAGGGATAGGGTAAGTGTTCAGCTCAGGATTAGGTTTATGGACAGGTATAGGAAAAGTGGTAGGGTTATAGATAGGGATAGGGTTAGGCTTAGGGTTAGGGATTGGGTTAATTTTAGGGTTCGGGTTAGGTATATGATAGGGATAGGGATAGGGTTATGGTTATGGTTAGAGAAAGAGTTAAGGATATGATAGGTCTTTATATAGCTTTAGGGTTAGGATTAGCATTTGGGTTAACAGATAAGGATAGTTGTAGAGATAGGTTTATGGCCAGGGATAGGGTTTGGTAAGCTTTACAGTTTGGATTAGGGATAGGGATAGGGTTAGTTTTAGGGTTAATGTTAGGGTTAGGAATTGGGATAGAAAAGATTTAGGATTACTTTTAGGGTAAGTTTTAGGGTTAGGGTTATATTTTTGGTTAGGGGCATCATAGGGATATGGATAGAGTTACTGTTAGAGTAAGGGTTTGCATCAGGATTAGTGACTGGTGTAGGGTACAGATAGGGTTATGGATAGGTTTAGGGTTAGTGCTAGGGTTAGGGTTATGATTAGGATTAGGGACAGAGATTTTAATAAGGATAGTATTATGAATAAGGATAGTGTTAGGGTTATGGTGAGTGTTAGGTGTAAGGAATTGGAATAGGGATGGGGATAGGTTTATGGTTAGGGATAGATTTAGGTGTAGGGATAGGGATAGTGACAGGTTTGGAGTTAGGATTAGATATACTATAGGGATATGGATAGGTCAAGTTTAAGGTTAGGATTAGGATTAGAGAAAGGTACAGGGATAGAAATATAGTCATGGATAAGGATAGGATTTTGGTTATATATATGGATAGGCTCTGGGATATTGATAGGGTTTGGGTTAGGATTGGGGTATGATTTGTGTTAGGGTTAGGGACAGTTTCTGGCATATGGTTATGGATAGGATTAGGTTAGGTTTATGGTTATGGTTATGGATGGAGTTCCAGTTCACCAATGCTTCCAGAATATAAAACATCAGAGATGGATTGACTTTTACAAAAGGGGGTCCATTTGGTCACACAGCCACAGTTTTAAGGCCACAAAGTGTCCAAGGTAACACATCAGCATTTGGGTACCCTCACTGGAGGATGGCCAATGACATCCAGAAAACCTCTGTTAGCTAGGAAGGCATGTGGCTGGCATCTGCTCCAAAGTTCTGGTTTCAAAATGGTTTTCTCCCAGGATGTTCCTCCCTAGGCTGCAGTTCTTCAAAAATGTCACTCTCAATTGCACCTGGGGGTACTTGTCCTCTCTTAGCTTCTCCAGAGCAAAAGTCCACTTTTAATGGCCATCCTCAAACTCTCTCATCTGCAGCTCCTGTGCTTTCCTCAAAATGTCCCTCCTGGCTGCAGCTTCTCTTCAAAATGTCACTCACAGCTGCACTGATTTCCCTGTGTCCATCAGCTCATTTATATGGCTCCACTGATCAAGGCCCATCCTGAATGGGTGGGGCCATGTCTCCATGGAAATATCCCATCAAAGCCATCACCTACATCTGGGTGGAGCACATTTCCATGCAAGCAATCTAATCCAAATGTTCCAACTTACTCCCCACTAATATGTCTGCCCCACAAGACTACATCAAAGAATATGGCTTTTTCTGGGGGACATAATCATTCAAACCAGCACATTCCACCTCCTGAACCCCAGAAAAATATATTTTTTCCACATACAAAATACATTCATCCCATCACAATATCACAAAAACTTAAATCATTTCAGTAGCAACAGTTAAGTACAAGATCCCATCAGAATCAGTTATAAGCATGGTCAATCTCAAAGCATAAGTCTCTTTAGCTGTGGATCTGTGAACTTAGAACAAGTTATGTGCTTCCAATATTAATATTAATAGGATAAACATTCCCAGTGCCATAAGGAGAAAGAGTAAGGAAAACAAGGTTAACAGGACCAAAACAGTTCCTAAAACCTGTGGGACAAACTCCATTAGATTTCAAAGTCTGAGAGTCATTTACAAAATGATGTTGCATACTTGGGGCTTGAGAGAGTGGGAGTCTAACCCTAACTAAGGGCCTTTGTGGCAGCCCTTTCTTCTCCAAATGCTTGGGTGAGTGCTCCAACATATCTACACATTGGGGAGACCACCTTCTTGGCTCCACCCTCCTCAAACATCAGGGCAGCACCTGGATTCCCTTCCATCTCTGGGGCACACACTGAAGCCCTTCAGAGCAGTGTGGTGGAAGCCAGGCTCTCCCCAATTCCCTGGGAATGTGCTCCACTCTCTTTGGGGTTTGGGGTGGCAGAGCATTTCCTGAGCATCGAGACAGAAGGCCCACCCTCGACCTCCAGGGCACACTCACCCTTTCCATGCACGTGGGCCACTCTGCTATCCCAGCCCAAGACCTCCTGACTCCAGACCTCAATCTCCATGAGTCTGTCTCTGAAGACATTCCTCCTTCAATTGGTTCCTTTTCTGTCTCCTCCAGTCCCAATTGACAGTGGCCCTGTCTGTAAAGAGCTCACAAAACATTCTTTTGTCTTCACATGAAGCACACAGGGGTCAAAGCCATCAGACAATAGGACTTTCCACAAATTCTTTCTGCTCAACTCCTTCTCCAATCCTGGCTTGTACTGAAATGGCAGCTGGGTTCCATGTTTGGTCACATCCTCATGTTATGCTATAGCTTCTGGGGTTTCACCCCTGGAAGCAGATAACTTTCCAAGCCATCAGCCTCTGGTTACCCTGAAACCAGGAGTTCAGTTCCAAGTTTATTTCTCTTGGCTCGCATTTCACTATAAGCTGCAAGGAGAAGCCAGGGTACATCCTCCACATGTAGTCCAGAGATCTCCTCAGCCATGTACTCTGGGTTGTCACTTCCAAATTCCTCCTTCCTTCTGACATCATGACTCAACTTTGCCAAATTCTCTGCCACTTTAAAACAAGGATCATCTCTCTTCCAGCTCACAAAAACATATTCATCATTTCTGCTCAAGACCTCATCAGAAGTATCTCTAGAGTCTGTATTTTCACAAGCAATCTCTTCAAAGGAGTTTAGGCCTTTTCTATCAAGCTCCCCACAATTCTTCCAGAATATTCCCCTTATCCATTTAAAAATCCATTCCAACATTCTTGGTATTTCCAAATGCAGCAGCACCCCACTTCCAGTACCAAAATGTGTTCCAGTTCACCAATGCTGCCCAAATGTAAAACATCAGAGATGGATTGGCTTTTAAAACAGGGGGTCCACTTGGTCACACAGCCACAGTCTTAAGGCCACAAAGTGTCCAAGGTAACACATCAGCAGTCGGGTACCCTCACTGGAGGATGGCCAATAACATCCAGAAAACCTCTGTTAGCTGGGAAGGCATGTGGCTGGCATCTGTTCTAAAGTTCTCATGTCAGAATGGTTTTCTTCCAGGATGTTCCTCTTTAGGCTGCAGTTCCTCAAAAATGTCACTCTCAATTGTACCTGGGGGTACTTGTCCTCTCTTAGCTTCTCCAGAGTAAGAGTCTGCTTTCAACGGCCATCCTCAAACTGTCTCTCTTCTGCAGCTCCTGTGCTTTCCTCAAAGTGTCCCTCCTGGCTGCAGCTTCTCTTCAAAATGTCACTCACAGCTGCACTGATTTCCCTCTGTCCATCAGCTCATTTATATAGCTCCACTGATCAAGGCCCACCCTGAGTGGGTGGGGCCATGCCTCCATGGAAATATCCCATCAGAGCCATCACCTACAGCTGGGTGGGGCACATTTCCATGCAAACAATCTAATCCAAACGTTCCAAATTACTCCCCACTAATATGTCTACCCCACAAGACTGCATCAAAGAATATGGATTTTTCTGGGGGTCATAATACATTCAAACCAGCACAGATGGGGATAGGGCTGATGTTAGGGTTAGGGTTAGGGTTAGGGTTAGTGTTAGCTTTAGGGTTAGGGAAAGAATTGGGTTCGGGTTTGAGCTAGTGTTTGTTTTAGGTTTAGGTTTAGGGTTATGGTTATGGTTAGAGTTAGGGGTATTATATGATTATTTAAATGATTAGGGTTAGGGATATTGTTAGGGTAAAGAATAGGAGAGGGATAGGGATATAGATAGGGTTAAGGATAGGGATAGGCTTAAAGTTGGATAGGGATAGGTGTAGGGATAGGGTTAGGGTTGGGAATAGATAGTTACAGGTGTAGGCATAGGTATAAGGCTAAGGTTAGGGTTAGATTTAGGGATATAAAAGTGATATGGGTAGGATTAGGGTCTGGGTTTGCATTAGGGATATGGATAGGTATAGATATAGGTTTAGGTTTAGATTTAGGGTTAGGGTTAGGGTTAGGTTTTGGGACATGAAAATAATATTGAAATGGTTAGGATTAGGGTTCAGTATAGTATTAGTTTTATGGATGGGGATAGAGGCAGTGTTCTGGTTAGGGATAGGCTTAGGCTTAGGGTTAGGATGAGTTTGTGGATAGCCAAAGGTTGAGTTTAGATTCAGGGCAAAGTTTAGGTTTATGGTTAAGGTTAGCACTGGGGATTGGGATAGGGTTATGGAGAGGGATAGTGTTAGTATTAGGGTTAGGGATATGGATAGGTTTAGTGTTATGTTTATGTTTAGGGATAGGGTTGGGTTTAGGGATAGGGCTAGGGCTAGGGCTAGGGCTATGGATAGGCACAGGTTTAGGGTTAGGTTTAGGCTTAGGTTTAGGTTTAGAGTTAGATTCAAGGATATGGTTAGGGTTATGATATAGATATTGATAAGGTTAGGGTTAAGTTTAGGGTTTGACTTAGGAATAGGTATAGATTTAGGGTTGGTGATAGGGATACTGTTAGGTTTAGGGTCAAAGCTAGGGTTTCAGTTAGGGTTAGGGATAGGGTTAGTATTAGGGTAAGGTTTAGGGACAGAGATAGGAATAGGGATATGATTATGGATAGGGTGAGTGTTAGTGTTATGGTTAGTGTTAGGTTTAGGGAAAGGTACAAGTATAGAGATAGGGTTATATATAGGGATGTGGTTAGGGTTATATTTATTGTTAGGGTTAGTGGTAGTGATAGGTATAGGGATCATTTTAGGGTTAGGATTAGGGTTGTGTTTAGGGTTAGTGTTGTGATAGGGATATGGATAGGGTTAGGGTTATGATTAGAGTTAGAATTATGGCAGGATTAGGGTAGGGATAGAGATAGAATGATGGATAGCGATAGGGTTTGGGATAGCATTAGGGTTAGGCTTAGGTATATTATAGATTTAGGTTTATGGTTAGGGTTAAGGTTTGGGTTATGGTTAGTTATATGATAGGGATGTGGACAAGTTAGTGTTAGGGTTAGGTTTAGGCATAGGGATATGCTTATGGATAGGGTTAGGGTTAGAGTTAGGGATATGATGGAGATATGGAGAGGTTAAATGTTAGGATTAGGTTTAGGATTAGAGTTAGTGATAAAGATAGGGATAGAGATAGGGTTAAGAATTGGCATAGGGATATGGTTAGGGTTAAGGTTATGGACAGGTTTAGGGTTAGGTTTAGGGATGGTGTTAGCATTATGGTTAGGGAAACGACATGGGTGTGGATAAGGTTAGGCTTTGTGTTAGGGTTAGGTTTAGGTTAAGACATAGGGATATGGTTAGAAATAGAGTTATGGATAGAATAGGGTTAATGTTAGGGTTAGCAATAGGTTTAGGGTTAGAGTTAGTGCTTTTGTTAGGGTTAGGGTAGGGTTAGGGTAAATGGAATCTTTCCAGTCCAGCTTCACAAGTCCACTTCAGCCCTCCTAGGAAATATCATACCCACTCCCCACCCCACATATTTGCAGCCAGATCGCCTACCCAAACCACACTGGCTGCCCAGACCGAAAACTCATCGAAATTGTCTTCTTGCTAGCTGATCCTAGACCTAGGGCAAGGGCTAGAGTTAGGGCTAGGGCTAGGGCAAGGACTTGTCTTGGTATAGAGCTAAGCTAAGGACCATGATGTGGATATGGATAGCATTAGGTTAAAGCCTCGGATTAGGTCTAGGAATAGGCATAGGGATAGAAATAGGGTTATGGATAGGGATAGCATTAGGGCTACGTCAAAATTCAGGTTGAAGAACAGGGATAGTTCTGGTGTTAGGGTTTGTGCTGGTTTGAATGTATTATGTCCCCCAAGATGCCATTATCTTTTATGTAATCTTGTGTGGGCAGATGTATCAGTGTTGACTAGATTGTAATACTTTTGGGTGATTCTGTGGAGATGTGTCCCACCCAAATGTGGGTGAGGAATCTGATTGGATAATTTTCATGTTAGTGTTAACCCACCCATACATGGCGGGTCTAAATTAAATAACTGGAGCCATATAAATGAGCTGACAAACAGAAGGAGCTCAGTGCAGCTGAGAGTGAAATTTTGAAGAGGAGCTACAGCCAAGAGGAACAATTTGAAGGATGTACAGAAGTAGAGAGAGTAGCTGCAGATGAGAGACAGTATGAAGATGGCTGTTGAAACCACTTTTGCTCTGGAGAAGCTAAGAGAGGACAAATGCCCCAAGAGCAACTGAGAGTGACATTTTTGAGGAACTGCAGCCTAGAGAGGAACATCCTGGGAGAAAGCCATTTTGAACCCAGAACTTTGGAGCAGATGCCAACCATGTGCCTTCCCAGCTAACAGGTTTTCTGGACACCATTGGCCATCCTCCAGTGAAGGTACCCAATTGCTGATGTGTTACCTTGGACAATTTATGGCCTTAAGTCTGTAACTGTATAACCAAATAAACCCCCTTTCATAAAAGCCAATCCATCTCTGGTGTTTTGCATTCCAGCAGCATTAGCAAACCAGAAGAGATTTTGGAACCAGAGAAGTGGGGTGCTGGTGCTGCTGAGTTTGCAAATACAAAACATGTTGAAATGGCTTTTGAAATGGATAAGGGGAAGATTGTGGAAGAATTGTGAGGAGCTTGATAAAACAGGCCTAAACTGCTTTGAAGAGACTGTTTGTGGGAAAATGCACTTCTTGAGGGGAAATGATGAATGTGTTGTTGCAAACAGGAAGGAAGATGATCCTTGTTTTAAAGTGGCAGAGAATTTAGCAAAATTGAGTCCTGGTGTTGGATGGAAGGCAGAATTTGAAAGTGACAACCTGGAACATTTAGCTAATGAGATCTCCAAGCAAAATATAGAAGTAGCCTGACTTCTACTTGCAGCTTATAGTAAAATGCAACAGGACAGAGAGAAACTTAGAAAGGAACTCTTGGCTACAAACAAACCAGAAACTGATGGTTTGGAACATTCCAGGCTTCTAGGGGGTGGATCCCCAGAATCTAACATTGCAACATGAGGATTTAACCAAACATGGAACTGAGCTGCCATTTCAGTACAAGCGAAGATTGGAGATGGAGTTATCCAGAAAGGATTTGTGGAAAGTTCTATTGTCTGGCAGCTTTGACCCTTGTGTGTTTCACGGGAAGCCAACATAATTTTTGTGAGATCTTTATAGATGGAGCTGCTGCCAATCTGAACTGGAGGGGATAGACAAGGAACAAATTGAAGGGAAAATTTCTTCAAAGACAGAGCCATGGAGGTAGAGGTCTGGGGTTAAGAGGCCGTGGGCTGGGAGAATGGAGAGGCCCACATACATGGAAACAGTGAGTTTGCCCCAGAGGTCGAGGGTGGGCATTCCACCAAGATTCTCCAGAAGATTTTTGCCACCTGAGGACCCAAAGAGGGTGGAGCACATTCCCAGGGAATTGGGGAGAGCCTGGCTACCATCCCACTGTTCTGAAGGGGTTGAGAATTTGCCCCAGAGATGGAAGGGAATCTGGGTACCACCCCAATATTTGAGGAGTGTGGGACCAAGAAGGTGGTCTTCCCAAAGTGTGGATATGTTGGAACACTCACCCAAGCTTTTGGAGAGGAAAGGGCTGCCACAAAGGCCCTTAGGATGGTTTAGACTCCTGCTCTGTGAAGCACCAGGGATGCAACTTCCATCTGTTAATGACTCTCAGGCTTTTAAAACTAATGGAGTTTGTCCTGTGGGTTTTAGGAACTATTTTGGTCCAGTTAAACCTGTTTTCCTTAATGTTTCTTCTCATGGCAGTGGGAGTGTTTATCCTATGAGTGTCCCTCCTTGGTATATTGGAAGCACATAACATTTTCTAAGTTCAGAAATCTACAGCTAAAGGAGAATTATGCCTTAGGACTGACCACACCTATAATTGATTTTGATGGCATCTTGTACTTATCTATTGTTACTGAAATGATTTAAGTTTCTGTGATATTGTAGGATGAATGTGTTTTGTTTGTGGAAAGATAATGTCATTTTGGTGTCCAGGGGGTCAAATGTGCTGGTTTAAATGTATTATGCCCCCCAAGGTGTCATTATTTTTGATGTAATCTTGTGTGGGCATAAGTATCAGTGTTGATTAGACGTAATACTTCTGAGTGTTTCCATAGAGATGTGCCTCACCCAGCTGTGAGTGATGACTCTGATTGGATAATTTTCTTGGAGGTGTTACCCCACCCATTCAGGGTGGGTCTAAATTAAATCACTGGTGCCATATAAATGAGCTGACAAACAGAAGTAACTCAGTGCAGCTGAGAGTGACATTTTGAAGAGGAGCTAAGAGGGACACTTTGAAGAATGCACAGAATCTAAGAGAGTAGCTGCAGATGAGAGAGTTTGAAGATGGCCGTTGAAAGCAGACTTTTGCTCTGGAGAAGCTAAGAGAGGACAAATGCCCCAAGAGAAACTGAGAGTGACATTTTTGAGGAACTGCAGCCTAGAGAGGAATGTCCTGGGAGAAAGCCATTTTGAACCCAGAACTTTGGAGCAGATGCCAGCCACGTGCCTTCCCAGCTAACAGAGGTTTTCTGGACACCATTGGCCATCCATCCTCCAGTGAAGGTACCCAATTGCTGATGTGTTACCTTGGACATTTCATGGCCTTAAGACTCTAACTGTGTAACCAAATAAACCCCCTTTTTTAAAAGCCAATCCATCTCTGGTGTTTTGCATTCCAGCAGCATTAGCAAACCAGAACAGGGTTAGAGTAGGCTTAGGGACAGGGATTGGGATGTATATAGGGTTATGGTTAGGGATAGCTCTAGGGTTGGGGTTTTGGTTAAGTATAAGAATATGGATATGTTTAGAGTTAGTGTTAGGATTAGTATTTGGGATGAGGATTAAGATAGAAATAGGGTTATGGATAGGAATAGCCTTAAGGTTAGTATTATGGATAAGTTTAGTTGTAGGGTTAGGTTTAGGGTTAGGATTTGGGTTAGTATTTGGGTAAATGGACCCTTTCCTAACACAGCTTGACATGCCTATGGCGGGCCTCCCATAAAAGAGCCCTCTACCCCCACCCATGTGTTCCAGACAGTTCCCCATCCCCCATCCCCAGAAGCCACCCAGACTGAAGCCACTCCAAAAGCATCTTCTCCCATGCTTGTCGTAGATCTAGAGCTAGGGCTAGGACTAGGGCTATGACAAGGCAAGAGCTAAGTCTAGGTCTAGGGCTAGGGCTATGATAGGGATAAGGATAAGGTTAGGGTTGGGTTAGGGTTAATTTTAGGCTAGGGATATGGATAGGGATCAGATTATGGAAACCTGTAGGATTAGCACTAGGGTTAGGATTAGGGATAAGGATGGGGTAAATTAAGGTTATGGTATGAGTTAGGTTTATTGTTAGGGATAGGGATAGGAATAGGGTTAGTGTTAGTGTTAGGTTTAGGGATATGGATAGATATAGGGTTAGGTTTAGAGTTATGGTTAGGTTTAAGGTAGACATATGGTAGGGATATGCATAGTTTTAGCTTTAGGGTTAGGGTTATTGTTACTGTTAGGGTTAAAAGATGGTTAGGAACATGGATAAAGATAGGGTTATGGATGGAGATAGGGTTGGGGTTAGGGTTAGGATTGGTTTTATGTTTAGGTTTAGGGATAGAGATAGAAATAGGGATAAGATTATGGATAGGAGCACAGTTATGATAAGGGTTAGGGTTAAGTTTAAGGATAGGGATTGAGATAAGGATAGGTTTATAGATACAGATAGGGTTAGGGTTAGGTTTAGGGTTAGGGTTAGGTTTGGGGCTGGGGTTATGGATTGGGATAGGTGTAGGACTAGGGTTAGGGTTAGTTTTAGGTTTATGGTTAGTGATATGATAGGGTTATGGATAGGGTTATGTTTAGGGTTAACATTAGGGATATGGAGAGGGTAGGGATAAGTTTAGGTTTAGGGTTATTGTTAGGTTTAGGGACATGATTGTGATATGTTTAGGGATAGTGTTAAGTTTATGGGTTGGATTATGGATAGGGATAGGGATAAAGATAGGGTTATGGATAGGGTTACGTTAGTGTTAGAGTTAGTGTTAGGGATAAGGATAGTGTTTGGGTTAGGGTTATGTCTAGGGTTATTCTTATGTGTAAGTTTAGGGATGGAGATAGGGATAGGGATAGAATTATGGATAGGGTTAGGATTAGGGTTAGGATTATGGTTAGGTTTAAATTTAGGTTTAGGGATTCAGATAGGGATAAGGAGAGGATTATGGATAGGGAAAGGTTTAGTAGTACAGTTGGTGCTAGACATAGGGATAAGGATAGGGATAGGGATAGGGATAAGGATAGGGATAGGAATAGGGTTAGGGTTAAGGCTGGGGTATGATAAGTATATAGATACAGTTAGGGTTAGGATTAGTGTTAGGGATATGATAGGGATATGGATAGGGTTAGGGTTAAGGTTAGAGTTAGGTTTAGGGAAATGGACCCTTACACAGCCAGCATCACATGCCCATACTATGCCTCCTGGGAATAAGCAACCCCAACTTCACCCCACAGCATCCAGCCAGATCCATGCCCTCAACCCCACAGCCTGCTCAGACAGAAGCCTCCCCAAATCATCTCCCTAAGGCTAGCACTAGTGCTAAGGCTAGCATTAAGGTTAGGGATAAGCTTAGGGCTAGGGCTAGGCTATGTCTAGGGCTACGGATATGGCTTGGTCTTGGTCTAGGGCTAGGGCTAAGAATATGAAAGGGATATGTATATGGTTAGCTTTACTGTTAGGTTTAGGGTTAGGGTTAAGCATAGGGATATTGATAGGGATAAAAATATATAGGGATAGGGTTAGCATAGGGTTAGCATAATGGTTTGTGATAGTGATAGGTTAGGTTTAGAGTTAGGGTTAGGGATAGGGTTAGTAATGGAATAGGAATAGGGTTAGGTTAGTGTAATGGTTATTGCTACAGTTAGGAATAGGTTTATGGATATTTTGGTTAGATTTAGGGCTTTGGTTAGGGTTAGAGTAATGTATAGGATTAAGGATAAGGTTAGGGATAGAGATTGGGTTATTGATAGGGTTAGGGTTAGGGCTAGGTGTATGTTAAGGGTTTGGTAGAGGGATTGCTTTAGGGTTTGGTTTAGGGATAGTGTTAGGGTTAGGGTTAGGGATAGGGCTATGGAGAGGTTTAGGTTTAAGCCTAAGAATTAGGATAAGTTTAGCTTTAGGGTTAAGGATAGGGTTAGGTTTAGATTTATGGATAGCATTAGGATAGGATAGGGATATAAATAGGGTTAGGTTTAGGGTTAGGATTATGGTTGGTTTTAAGTTTAGGTTTAAGGTTAGGGAAAATGGGCTCTTCCTCAGCCCAGCTTCACATGACTGCTCTGGGCCTCTCAGTAAAGAGCAGACCCACTGCCCACCCCATGTGATTAGGCCAAATCCACACCTCCAACCACACTAGTCAGGCAGACTGAAGCCCCCATAAGCATTTTCTCCTGTGATGGTTCTAGGGCTAGGGCTAGGGCTAGGGCTACGGCAAGGGCTATGGCCAGTGCTAGGGCTAGGGCAAGGGCTATGGCTATGTTCAGGGCCAGGGCTTGGTCTGGGTCTATGAAAGGGACATGGGTAGGGTTAGGGTTTGGGTTAATGTTAGGATTAGGGTTAAGGGTAGGGACAGAGAATGAGATAGGGTTATGGGTAGGGGTACTGTTAGTGGCAGGACAGGACTAGGGCTTGGGATATGGATTGGGTTAATTTTGAGGTTAAGTTTAAGGTTAAGGTTAGGGATAGGGATAGAGATAAGGTTAGGGTGAGGGTTAGGTTTAGGTTTCCTGTTAGGGTTAGGGATATGATAAGGATATGGATAGGGTTAGGCTTAGGCTTAGGTTTAGGCTTAGTATTAAGGATATGGATAGGAATAGTGACAGGTTTATGGATAGGGATAGATTTAGGGTTATAGTTAGTGCTAGGGTTAGAGATAGGGTTAGGTTTAGGTTTAGGGTTAGGATTATGGTTAGGAAAAATGTACACTTCTCCAGCCCAGCATCACATGCCCAGAATGGGCCTACTTAAAATGATCATCTGCACCCCAGTCCAGCATGGTCCAGACAGATCCCTGCCCCCATTATGGCTGGCTACAAAGACTGATGCCTCTCTAAGAGCATCTTCTCCCATGATGGTCCTAGGGCTAGTGCCAGGGTTAGGGCTAGGGCTTGGGCTAGATCTAAGGCTAGGGCTAGGGCTATGGTTAGGTCTACTGCTAGGGCTAGGGCTAGGGCTAGTGTTAGGGTTATGGCTATTATAGGGATATGGATAGGGTTAGGGTAAATGTTAGGCTTAGGGTTTTTGATAGGGAAGGATAAAGAGATGGGTTATAAATAGGATAGCATAGGGCTAGGGTTAGTGTTGGAATTAGGGATATGATAGAGTTAGGCTTGTGGTTAGGGCTAGAGTTAGGGATGGGGTTAGTCATTGGGATAGGTTTATAGTTAGGTTTAAATTAAAAATAGGGCATGGTTAAGGTTAGTATTAGGGTTAAGTTTAGGGATATGATAGGTTTAAGGGTAGGGTTAGTATTAGGGTGAGGGTTGTGGTTAGGAATAAGGATAGGTGTAGAGATTGAGAATGGGTAATGGAAAGAGTGAGTTTAGGGTTAGATTTATGTTTAGGAATAGGGACAGTGTTAAGTTTAGGGTTAGATTTAGGGTTAGCATTAGGGTTAGGTATATGATAGGGATATGGATAGGGTTAATGTAAGAGGATTAGAGTTAAGGAAAATTATCCCTTCCCCAGCCCAGCATCCAATGCCCAGAGTAGGCCTTCTGTAAAAAACCATCCGCAACACCATCCAGCATGGCAGAGCCAGATAACTAGCCCCATATCCACAGAAGCCTCTCCAAAAGTGCCTTCTGCCATGTTCATCCTAGGATAAGCACTATGGCTAGGGCTAGGGCAAAGGCTAAGTCTATGGCTATGGTTATGGCTAGGCTATGGCTATGTCTATCACTATGATAAGGATATGGGTAGGTTTAGGATTGGTGTTAGGGCTAGGGTTAGTGTTAGGGATAGGGATAGAGAAAGAGTTATGGATATGAATAGGGTTAGGGAAAGTATTCACATTAAGTTTAGTGATAGAGATAGGTTAATGTTTAGGGTTAAGGTTAGGATTAGGTTTATGGATACTGTTATGTTTAGGGCTAGGGATAGAGATAGGAATAGGCATAGGTTTATGGATAGGGATAGACTTAGGGTTAGTTTTGGTGATAGGGATAGGGTTATGGATAGTGATAGGCTTAGGGTTAGGAAGAGGGATAAAGATAAGTTTAGGTTTAGGGTTAGGGTTAGGTTTAGGGATATGATAGGGATATGGATAGAGTTAAGGTTAGAGTTAGGGGTATGGTTATGTTAGAGTATAGATTAGAAGGAGTGATAGGGACAGGGATAGGGATATATTTAGGGTTAGCATTTGGGATAGGTTTAGGGATATGCTAGGGATATGGATAGCATTAGGGTTAGGGTTAGGGTTGGGGTTAGGGATAGGATTAGGGATATTAGTACATATAGGGATATTTTTTGGATCAGGATAGGATTTGGATTATGGTTGTGGTTGGAGTTAGGGATAAGTTTAGGTTTGGTTTCAGGGTTTGGGCTAGGGTTATGTTTATGGTTATGGTTATTGATATATGTAGGGATAGTGATATTGTTATGGATAGGGATAAGGTTAGGGTTAGGGTTACTTTAAGGGAAATGGATAGGGATAGAGAAACAGCTATGGACAGGGATAGGGTTAGGGTTAGGATTAGGGTTGGGGTTATTGTTTGGGTTTGGCTTAGAGTTTGGGTTAGGGTGAGGAATAGGGCAGAGTTAAGTTTAGGTTTAGGTTAAGGGTTAGGTTTAGGTTTAGGTCTAGGGATATGATAAGCCTATGGATATGTTTATGGTTATGGTTAGTGTTAGGGTTAGGAATCAGGACAGTTATAGAGATAGAGATAGAGATAGAGATAGAGATAGATAGAGATGGAGATAGAGATAGAGATAGAGATAGAGATAGAGATAGAGATAGATAGAGATAACATAATGGAGAAGGACAGGAAGAGGGATAAGACAAGGGTTAGGGTAAGGTATAGAATAGGTGTTTTTTTAAGGTTAGAATCAGGGTTTCAGTTACTGTTAAGGATATGAATAGGGATATGGACAGGGTTAGGGTAAGGTTTAGGGTTAGTGTTATGGTTAGGGATAGTGATATGTTTATGGAGAGTGTTATGATTATGGTTAAGGTTAGTGTAAGTGTTAGGTTTAGGGTTAGGGTTAGGGATAGGGACAGGGATAGGGAAAGATTTAGGGTCAGAGTTTTGGATAGGTTTAGGGATATGTTAAGGATATGGATAGCATTAGTGTTAGGGTCTGTGTTAGAAACAGAGTTGTACCTGGAAGAAAGCAAAAGCTCACCCAATTGTGGAGGAGAAAAGAAATTTATTTTCATTCTTACAAGATTGGGTGCATGACCAAAGGAAAATGGAACAGTCAGTGCACCAAACAAAGGAAAGCAGCACAATTTATTCCCTAAGCCTAACATGCAGGTCCCTCCCCTGTTTTCCCATTGGCTGGGTACTCCAGAGTTTACAATTTATCTGAGAGAGCTGATTAACCCACCTTTGATTACACCCCATATTCCTTCACATTTTAGTGACCTTGGTTGTTACTTGGTTTTACCCAGATAAGGAGCTGGCATTAACTTTAACCTTATGTCAGAGGTTCTTTCTTTCCCTCTAATCACAGTTTGTGCTACTTGTGTTTAACTTTTGTTTCCCCTATTTTATGTCACCTTTATGTTAAAGCTAAACTTAACACTTTTCTTAAAGATTTCACCACTCTTTCTTTTAAACTTCTTTTAGTTTTCACATTCTAGTGTTTTTTAATTTGTTACAAGATTTTTTTACATTCTTTATTATAGGGGTATTCCTCTTTGAGGGGATATAGGTTGTTCTCCTTATACTACATGGGCATTTGTTTGGTTAGGGTGGTTTCAATGAGTTTTTAGCTAACCCTTGGGCACATGGGATGACGCAGCATGATTCATCCAGCTGAAATGATAAGGGAAGTTAAGATGGATAGTGCAACTCCTTTCCATTTTTGAACCAGTTTTTCAACCATCTAATGATTGGGTTTTTAATGCCAGAATTTCCTGCTAATTCCTCAGATAAGGCTGTTAAACCCTGTAAAGTCTTGGTGATAGTTTCATTTGGTTCTGTGATATTGAGTATAAATGTGCAACAACTACCTCAAAACAAAACACAGATACCTCTTTTTTTAGCTAGTATTATGTTTAGGTGTTCAGGGCTATTTTATTTTCCAACATTATTCAGCTAGTTGCATCTGTCCCACTATTTCCTTAACTGCGTTTCCAGTGTAATTGATAATTCTTTGCTGATTATAATATATATAATTAATTCATTCCACATTTTTGTTAATAGAAATGACTCAAACCCTGCAGTTACTTGATTTTTGGCTTTAAATTTATTTGAGATTCCCTCGGTAACTTCTACATTATTTAGGTAAATTCATTCATTAAAGGGGAAAGATATATTTCTTTTCTTTTTCTCCTGCTGGGTTTGCATTGTCTTTTTCTTTTTAAATGCCAGGGTGAATGGGTTAGATAACTGAACCAGAGCATGGGTCCCTCCCCACTTTTCAGGTAAGGTTGGCCAGAGGATGCTCTTTCTGCAGTACCACCGGAGGTCCACATAGGGTATAGTTAAAATGGAGAAATTTACAGCACTATCCTTTCTTATGTTTCACCCTCATGTACACAAGGCTATGTATGCAAGATCCTGGAGAGCTTATTCCCATCTAGAGAGACAGGAAGAATGGTTTCCTGGACCAAGGTGAGAAGCTGGTATGACCTTGATGTTTCCTTTCCTGACTGGAGGGAAAAGAGAGGACCATGTACTAAAGTTTTCACCAGGAGTAGAATTTTGGAAGAGGAGTACCATGCACTTAAACTCTTTTTTATGCTTTTCCATACCTGACAGAAAGGTCATGATCTGAGCAGTGGGTTGGCCTGTTGCACAAGTGTAACAATCAGTTTTGTTTAGACCCTGGACTACATATTTCACCCATTCTACCCAGGCATTTGTATCTCCATAAACTGTTTGTATTTATATGGTCTGATTTAAGTCTTCTGCCTTGAGTATTCTAATGAGTTTGGGATTATTCTGAACTGGGGAGCTGACCTCCAGCCAAGATTTCCCTGGTGTTGCTGAGAAACTAACTGGAGAAGATGTTTTTGGAAGTGCATTTGTTGGGGAGGGGAGGACTTGTATACTAAATATTCCCAGAGGGTCCTCACCAGTGACATCTGCTCCCATTCCATAATTTTGGCTAACCTGCTCATTTGCTTCCTTAATGGTTATTACTGGGTTACACTGGAGATTTTTGCAATCTGGTGGGGCATTACCTTTGTAAAAGGTTATTTTATCTTTTAATGGTTTTCCTTTTGAACTCGGTGAGACCCATCCCTTATACTGTGTTGTCCACCAAATGGTGGACCAAGTGATGCAAGGGTCAGTTATCTCAGAAATTCTACCATCAAAATTTCACTGCTCATAAATTTTATTTCTTTCTTGAAAAGTTTGTTTACATAGACACTTATCTTTTTCTCTTAGCCATCACTGATGTTCTAGGTCCCCACAGTTTATTACCTGGCAGGCATCAAATTGCACAGTTTGGGACTGCAAGCATTTGGTTACATTTACTACCAATTTGATGGGACTCATTGTGCCCCTACCATGGAACAGAATAGCTAGTATAATCATTTTCATTTTTAGGTTGAACTTTAAACTCTTCATTAAAAATGATGAAATGGTTATGATTTAGGGTTTACCCTTTACAAATGTGACCAGGGCCACTATTAGTTTTAGTAGCATTAGTAAAATACAAGGTTTGGCCCACCCCTTCTCCTTTTTCTGATATACCCTCTCAGTTATTGTATTTATTGAGTGCTCCTCAAGGGATCTGATGTTGTAGTTATTTTCCAAAATTCAGGCTGAGTTGTTGGATACTTATCATCTGGTTTAGGTACTGATCCCTTCACCTGGGTATAATGAGTCCAGCCTCTTTCTGCTGTTTGGACTGCCATTTCAGTTTTCAGCCATACATATTAGGGTCTTTCCCCAGTTGATTGAACTTTGGATCCCTTCCACAAATTGATCAGGAGCCAGCTGCCAGGTTGGTGTTGATGGATGGCAAATTCAAGAGGTGGGGTCTGGGCCAGCCAACCACAAACCCTGAGGGATGATAAAGTAGAAGATGAGGCCAAGATATAATTCTTAAGGAAGATATCTTTTGACTCTAAGGAAGGGAGTTCTCCAGCACTCCTGGGAAAAGGCAAAACAAAAAGCATTTCATAAGGGAAAATTTCCAGTTATTTTCTAGGTGCAGTCCTAATCCTTAATAAGGCTATAGGTAATCACTTGATCCAGGGTAACTTTGTCTCCAAAACTAATTTAGAAAGATATTTTTTAAGATTTGATTTATTCTCTCCACTTTCCCAGAGGTGGTGGATGCCATGATGTGTGGAAGTCCCAGGTAACACCCAAGCTTCCCATAATGTTCTGCAACACATGAGAGGTAAAGTGGCTACCATTGTTTGAATCTATATTCTCCACTAACCCATAATGGGGAAAGATTTGTTCAAGGATAATTTCAGGAGTTCCTGATGCTGTAGCTGAGGCTAGAGGATAGGCCTCCACCCATCCTGTTAGATGATTTACAATAATCAGAATATACTTTAGTTGACCTATTGGGGGCATTTCAGTGAAATCAACCTGAATATTATGGAATGGTCTGAGGTCTGGCTCTCTTCCCCCTTGTACTTACTTTCTTAAGACATTTTTATTGAACTTTTGACAAATTATGCACCATTCACATATTTGTTTAGCTACTGTATAAAGTCCTACACATCCAAATTGTTTAAGCACCAAATCACACAGGGCCTGTACTCCCCAATGACTCCCCTCATGTAAAACTGCTAATACCTCCATCATTATTTGTTTCTTCAACATTTGTCTGCCATCTGGGGGGAGCCATTTCCCCTAGTCATTTAAGGTCACTCTTAACTGTTCTGGCTCTTTTACTTCTTTTGCAGAGAATGTAAGGTCCCCAAACTCTTCAGGGATAGAGGGTATCAGAGCCAATAATTTTAAACAGGGACAGAGAGAAACCTCCTTAGCTTTTTTGTCAGCTAACCTATTGCCTTTTGCCTAAAAAGCATGACCTTTCTGGTGTTCACTTACATGCACCACTGATATTAGGTAAGAGTAGATTGGTTAATACTTGTTTTACTAACTCCTTATGAACCAATTCTTTTTCTTTGCTGTTAATCAATTCCCTTTCTTCCCAAATCTTTCCAAAGCTGTAGACTACCCTGAAGGCATACTTAGAGTTGGTGTAAAGTGTTCAATCCTTTTCCTCTAATAATTAGAGAGCTTGATTTAGTACATACAATTCACATTTGAGCTCACAACTCATTTTTAGGCAACTGGCTAGCCTCTTGCACCTCATAAGTTAGCCCATTTACAAATGCATAGCCATTATGGCTTTTTCCTTCTAGTACCCTAGAGGATCCATCTATAAACAATTTTTTCTCTGAGTGCAGGGAAAGTTCCTTTATGTTGGGTCAGCCTTGGGTTTGGTACTCAGTTAGGTCCAAACAATCATGCTCAGGCCCCTTCCAGAGGAAGAAGTCCATGTTTAGGTTATGATCTGTTGTTAAGACCAAGTCATCTTCTTCCATTAAAATTGTCTCATATTTTAGTATTCGGGAGCCAGTTAGCCATCTTCTTCCTGTTTGAAACAAAACAGTCCTGACCTGATGGTGAGAAGCTAACGACCAAAGGCCCTCCTAGGGTCAGTTTTCTGCTTTCTTCCACTAAGAGAGTGGTTGCTACAACAGCTTGAACACACCTGGGCCATCCCCTGGAGACAGAATCTAAAATTTTGGAAAGGAAGGCTACAGGTTTTCTTTGGCCTCCCCAGATTTGGGTTAGAACACCCAAGGCTGTCCCCTTATCCACTGTAACAAACAGGTGGAAAGGTTTTTTGAGGGAGGGGAGGGCAAGAACAGAGGCTTGTACCAGTCCTCCTTTGAGCTCCCTCAAGGACTCTATCTCCCCCTATTCCCATTCTAATTTGTTAGGCTCTTCCTCTAACAGTTTTTGGTATAGTCCCTTAACTTAAGATGCGTAAGAATCTATCCATAGTCTACAGTATCCAACCAATCCTAGGAATTTCCTTATTTCCTTTTTTGTCTGCAGAAGAGGCAATTCAACTATGGCCTGAATTCTTTCTGGATTGATTTTTCTTCTTCCTTCACTGATGTGGTGGCATAGGTATTGAGTTTTCTTTCTACAAATTGATCTCCCAAAAAGTTTAATAGATTCTTGGTAACCTAAGCCATCACTTGTCTTTCTTTACCTGATATTAACAGATAATCTACATAATGTGGAAGGGTAATTTCAAACAGGATTGGGAATTTTTCCAGTACCTTTTTCAATTCTTTCCCAAAGAGATTGAGGGATTCCATAAAGCCCTGATGTAGGAGTGTCCATCTGTATTGTTGCTTCTGTCCAGTGAATGGATCCTCCCACTCAAATGCAAACAAGTCTCTACTTTCTGGATGGAGGGGACAGGCCCAAAAGGCATCTTTGAGTTCTATTACACTAAGCCATTTATGATGGTAGGTGATATTTCTTGGGGAAATGTAAGGCTTAGGAACCACAGGGGGCTGAAACTGGACTACATGGTTAATGGCTCTTAGGTCCTGCACCATTCTCCAACTACAATCTGGTTTCTGGATGGGAAGAATAAAAGAATTAAAAGCAGAAATACAGGTCTCTAAGAGTCCATCTCAAAGAAGACCCTCAATGGTGGATTGAAGTCCCTGTCTTCCTTTAAGGGGAATGTGATATTGTTTTTGACACATGACTTCCCCTTCCTTCTTCAATTTGATTTTAATAGGGGGAAACTGCAACAACTCTGTTTCCCTTCTTTACTCATACTTCCTCTTTGATGTTCTTTTCATCTTTTTTAGTGAGCAGGGCTAAAACAACTTAAATTTGCCTGTCTCTCACTTCCAAATCCAGCCTCATGGGTATTACTAGGTCTCTTCCAAGTAAATTTTTCCTGGATTCTGGAATGTGCAATAAGGGAGCCATAATCTGATTATCCTCCCCCAAAAATTAGTAGGCTGAAGAAAGGGAACTTTAAACCCCTCCCCTTTTGCCCCCAAGACTGTGAGGGAACTACCAAAGGACTTTCTACCTTTTGGGAAGTGATTGACAGAGGATCAAGCTGCTCCAGCGTCCACTAAGAATGTAATTTCCTCTTGCTATAGTTCCACATTTAAATTTGCTAAAGGCTACTGGTGGGCTTCTGAGATAAGGAGACTCTGAATCCCCTGATCCTCATAATTCATTAGGGGTATGACTTGATCCTGTTTCTGTAAATCTGGACAGTCCCTTTTGAAATGACCATGTTTTCCACAGTGGTATCACCCTGCGAAGTTCTGCATACTCTTTGCTTCTTTATCTAAGATATCCCAGCCCATTCCTCTATGTCACCCTGCCTGTTTCCTCCCTGCCTTGTCTCTAGTCTTTTCCTGACCATATGGTCAACTGTGCTCACCATAATCTTAACTTTTTGCTTTGCATTTCTTCCTCCCTTCTCACCAGCACTCCCTGAGACACTCTTAACAGCTCTTCCAGTGACTTATCCATCCATTTTCTGGGTCCTCTTCTGAATATTAGAGCAAAACCCCTTCACATAAGTGGTCTTTAACATTACCTGGGCCACAGGGTCATTAGGATCCATTCCTGAATATTTTCCCTCCTGATCCCTCAATCTTTGCAGGTAAGCAGAGGGAGACTCATCTTTTTCTTGATTTACCTCAAAAGCCTTATTTAGCTTTTGAGATTTGGGTGCAGCCAATTTTATCCCCTGTATTATAAGGTCTCTGAGATCCTTCATTTGTACTCTATCCCCCTGATTATTATTATCCCAATTAGGGTCTGCATTTGGAAACTTTTGCTCTGCTGCTATCACCTTCTGTCCTGGCAGATGATGCCTTTCCCATTCTTTCATAGCTGTCCTCCTCATCATTCCTCTTTCCTCTCCTCTAAAGAGGATATTTAGTATAGGTATAAGTTCAGACCAGGTATATAAGATGAGGCATAGGAATTGATCCACTTGCTCAGCTAGCCTTCTTGGATCCTCCATTAATTATTTCATCTCCTTTTTAAAGTTATGTACCTCTGAACTCATCAGTGGGGCATTTACATAACTGATCTCTCCTGGCCCTACAGGTATGTCTCTCAAAAAGTACAGGGCCTCAATGGGGTTGGGCTCTCTTACTCTCTTTTTTTCAGGAGTTTTTGGAAATGGAGAATTCTGTATATCCTTTTTACATTGTGCCAATTCCCCCCTTAACAACTGGTGGGTCATATTTGTTGGGGCAGTTAGCACCAATTGGCTTTCTGGTTCCCCAGGAACTTGGGCACATTCCATTTTGCCCTCAGAGTCTGGCAATTCCTGTGCTGTGAGAGGAGGGGAAATATAGGCAAGAGGAAGGCTCAATAAGGGATCTCAGAGTTTAAATTTTACAGACTTAGTCTCTGGGTCTGGGGTTTTAATTTTTATGGGATAAAAACTGGTTTCTTTCCCCTGCAGCCAGAATATGGCATAGTCAAATTCCTCCTTAGAAAAAGATATCTTTCATTAACATAAGTACAAGGTCAGCCAGATCCAATCCTCATCTGCCATATATCTTGTCCATAATAAATCAGGTGACAAAATCTTTTTTTTCAAATGTACAATATTTGATCATTTTCTTTTTTATCATTTCCCTTGGTCCAATCACTATTGGCTTAATGTTTCAACACCCTGCCCCATGGACTATTTGGATGAA
Organism: Choloepus didactylus; assembly: GCF_015220235.1. Taxonomy (NCBI): domain Eukaryota; kingdom Metazoa; phylum Chordata; class Mammalia; order Pilosa; family Megalonychidae; genus Choloepus; species Choloepus didactylus. Next base: position 14,927,104 of record NC_051324.1, read on the forward strand.
TGTCCCCATGGGACCCTACTGGTATCCCCTTCCCTTTTTACCCAGCCAGCTGATTGTCTCTATTCCCCATTCTTAGTCTTGTCTGGGCTTCTTTCTCTCAGGTCCTTTCACTTCATTTGTCTCTGGCCCTTTCCCTCACAGGAGAAGGCAACTACAAATTGGGACTCTGCACTCACTTTGCACAGAATGTCATGTGTTTCATACACACACAATCAGCCTTTGACTCATCAGAATTTCCTGATTGCCAAGGTAATACTTAACAGTCTTTTCTTACCCTGTTCCATGCATGGAAGTTGCCTGGTCAGCAAGAGGAAGGTTTTCCCTTTCCCCTTTTTCTCACCCACAATCAGCGATCTAAGTATCTGGTCTTGGGTCCTTTCAGCTATCAAAGGTGGCCCCCAATGGCAGAGTCTGAGACCACTCAATCAGCAGGGCACACCTTCCCCTCATCCACCTTGGGGGTCCCCATCCTGAGCTCCAGATCCTAGATGAGCCCCCAAGTTGCTGGAAACAGAGTTGTACCTGGAAGAAAACAAAGGCTCACCTTTCTGTGAAGGAGAAAAGAAATGTATTTTCATTCTTGCAAGAGCGGGTGTATGACAAAAAAAAAAAAATGGAATGGTCAGTGAACTGAACAAAGGAAAGCAGCACAAATTATTTCCTAAGCCTAATGTGCAGGCCCTTCCCCTGTTTTCCTATTGGCTGGGTATTCCATAGGTTACAGTATATCCAAGGTAACTGAATAACACAGCTTTGATTACACCCCATATTCCTTCACATTTTAGTGACCATGGTTGTTACTTATTTTTACCCAGATAAGGAGCTGGCATTAACTCTAGGCTTATGTCAGACATCCTTTCTTTCCCTCTAATTGCAGAATCAGGTTGTGCTAGTTGTGTTTAGCTTGTTTCCCCTTTTCCATGTCACCTTTATGTGAAAGCTAAACTTAACCCTTTTCTTAGTTTGGATTAGGGATAGGTATAGGAATAGAGATAGGGTTATGGATAGGGATAGGGTTAATGTTAGGGTTAGAGTTAGGGTTAGGGTTATGGATAGGGATAGGTTAAGGTTTAGTGTTATGGTTAAGTTTAAGGTTAGGTTTAGGGATATTATAAGGATATGCACTATGTTAGGGATATGGTTAGGGTTTGGGTTAGGATTAGGGATAGGAATAGGGATAGTGATAGTGTTAGGGTTAGGGCTAGGGAGAGGGACAGTGTTAACTTTGGTGTTAGGTTTAGGGTTAAGTTTAGGTTTGGTGATATGACAGGGATATGGAATGAGTTAGGGATAGGGTTAGTGTTTGGGTTAGGAAGAGGTATAGGGATAGGGTTAGGGTTAGGTTTAAGGATATAGTAAGAATATGGAAAGAGTTAGGGTTAGGTTTAGGTTTAGGTTTAAGATTATGGAAAGGAATGTTTATAAGGATATTGTTTTTGTAGGGATAGGCTTAGGCTTATTGTTAGGGTTAGGGGTAGTAATAGGTTTAGGGTTGGTTTCAGGGTAAGGTTTATGGTTAGTGTTAGGGTTTGGTTTAGGGATATATATAAAGATAGAGATATTTTTATGATACAGATAAGGTTAGGGTTAATATTAAGGATAGGGGAAGGTTTAGATTTGGGCTTAGGTTTATGTTTAGGTTTAGGGTTGTTTAGGGTTAGGGTTAAGTTTAGCAGTACAGATAGGGATAGGGTCATGGTTAGGGAAAGTGTGTGTTGGGGTTAGTATTGTGGTTATTGTTTGGGTTTGTCTTAGTGTTTGGCTTAGAGTAAGGAATAGGACAGAGTTAGCTTTAGGTTTGTGTTCAGGGATATGATAGACCTATGGATAGTCTTAGGGTTATGGTTAGTGTTAGGGTTAGGAATAGGGGCAGTAATACAGATAAGATAGGGTAATGGAAAGGGATAGGGTTAGTGTTAGGGTTATGATAAGGGATAGGTAAGGGTTAAGTTTAGGTTTAGAGTTATGGTTTGGGTTAGGGTAATGGATAGTGATAGGTTTAGAGATACATTTATGGAGAAGGATAGGATTACAGTTAGGGTTAGTGTTACGGTTAGGATTAGGGTTAGGTATAAGTTTAGGTTTAGTTTTGGGGTTTGTTAGATGTAGGGAAATTGGACGCTACCCCAGCCCATCTTAACATGCCCAGGGTGAACCTCATGGGAAAGAGCACTCCCAACACTACCCAGCATATTCAAGCCAGATCCTTGGCCCTGAATCTGCAAGTTGCCCAGACCGAATACTATCTGAATGTGTCTGCTTCTATGCTGGACCTTGGTCTAACACTACGGCTTGGTCTAGGACAAGGGCTAAGACTAGGGCTACAGCTAGGTCTAGTTTTGGGTCTAGCACTAGGGCGAGGGCTAGGGCTATGGCTATGATAGGGATATGGTTAGGGTTAAGGTTAGGGCTAGAGTTAGGGTTAATGTTAGGGATAAGGATAGTGATAGGGTTATGTATAGGGACAGGGTTAGAAGTAGAGTCAGGGCTGGGGATATGGGCAGCTTAGTTTGAGGCTTAGGTTTATGGTTCGGTTTAATGTTATTTTAGGGTTATGGATAGGGGTAAGTATAGGGTTAGTTTTAGGTTTAGGGTGTGGTTTGGGGTTAGGATTAGGGATATTGCAAGGATATGGATAGAGTTAAGTTTATGGTTATGGTGAGGTTTAGGATTAGGGTTAGGGATAGGGATAGAGATAGGGTTATGGATATGGAGAAGATTAGGATTAGAGTTGGTGTTAGGGACATGAATATGGTTAGGGATAGTATTATTAGGTTTACTCTTAGGGATATGACTATGTATAGTGATACTGTTAGGTTTAGTTTTAGGGATACAGTTATGGATAGGGTTATATTTAGTGTTAAGTTTAGGGTTATGGATATGGCAGGGAAATGAATACAGTTAGGGTTAGAGTTATATTTAGGGTTAGGGTTAGCACTAGGGATAGTGATAGAGATAAGTTTAGATTAGGGTTAGCTTAGATTTAGGATTATGGATAGGGATAGGGATAGATACATGTTTATGGATAGGGATAGATTTACAATTATGATTAGGTTTAGGGATAGGTATAGGGATCAGTATAGGGTTTTGGATAGGGATTACATTAGATTTAGGTTAGCATTAGGATTAGTGCTATGTTTATGGTTAGAGAAATGATAGGGTTATAGATATGGTTATGCTTAGCATAATGGTTAGGCTTAGGATTAGGCATGGGGAAGGGATAATGTTAGGTTTAGGGTTAGGGTTAGGGATAGATAGGCTTATGGATAGGGATAAGGAAAGATTTAGGTTATGGTTAGGGTTAGGTTTATGAGAAATGAATGCTTCCCCAGTCTAGCTCTTCCTGCCTTCAATGGGCCTTCCACAAAAGACCAAGCCCTCACCCAACCACAAATGGTCTAGCCAATTCCCACCCCAGCCCCACAGGCTTGCAGACTGAGCCCTCTCTTAAAGTTCCTTCTCTTGTGTTGGTCCTAGTGCTAGTGACAGTTCTAGGGCTAGGGCTAGGGGTATGGCTAGGGCTGGTTCTTGGTCTAGAGCTTGAGCTATAATAGGAAAATGGAAAAGTTTAGTATTTGGGTTAGGTTTATGGGTAGGGTTAAGCTTAGAGTTAGCGGTAGAGATAAGGATATGGATAGGATTAGGATTAGGGTAAGGGATATGATAGAGGTATGAATAGGTTTAGGGTTAGGGAGAGGGATAGGGTTAAAGTTAGCATTATGACTAGGTTAAGGGTTATGATTAGGGTTATGGTTAGAGATAGGGATAGGGATAGGGTTATGGATAGTGATACAGTAAGGGTTAGGGATAGGCTTAGGTTTAGTTTTAGTTATGGGTAGAGGTAGGGATAGGGTTATGGATAGTGGTAGGGAAATGGAAAGATTGAGTGTTAGGGATAGGGAAAAGGAGAGATTTAGTGTCAAGGTTAGGGTTAAGGTTAGGGAAAAGATAGTGATATGGATAGGGTTAGGTTTAGGGTTAAGTTTAGGGTTAGGGTTAGGAATAGGGACAGTGATAGGGATAGGATTAGGATTAAGATTAGGGTTTGGGTTTTGATTAGGGATATGCTAGGGATATAAATAGAGTTAAGGTTCAGTTTAGGATTAGGAGTATGATATGTATAGGGTAGTCTTAGTGTTAGGGTTAGTTTTAAGTTTAGTGATCTGATAGGTTAGGTTAGGGTTAGAGGGTTAGAGTTAGGGTTAGGGATAGGTGTAGGGTTAGGGTTAGGGTTTAGGTTAAATATAGGGTATAATTAAGGTTAGGTTTGGCTTTAGGGTTTAGGATAGGCTTAGAATAAGGTATAGAGATAGGTACAGGCATATGGTTATGGATAGTCATAGGGTGAGGTTTAGGGATAGGGTTAGGGTTAGGTTTAGGGTTAGGATTAGGGGCAGGGATATTTATAGGCATACATTTAGGGAGACGGATAGGCATACATTTAGGGTTAGGGTCAGGATTTGGGGTTATAGATAGGGCCAGGTATAATGTTAGTTTAGGTTAGGTTTAGGGGTATGATAGGGATATGGATAGGGTTAACATTATGGTTATGGTGAGGTTTAATTTAGAGATAGGGATAAGGGTAGAGATAGGGTTGTGCATAGGTATATGTTTAGGATTAGGGTTAGGGATAGGGATAGGGATCAGTTTAGGATTAGGGTTAGGGTCACAGTTAGGGTTAGTGTTAGTTATAGAGTTAGAGTATAGGGATAAGATTATGTATAGTGATACAGATAGTATTAGGCTTATGGTTCAGTTTAGGTTTATGTATAGGTGTAGGGATAGTGATAGGGTCATGAATAGGGATAGCATTAGGTTTAGGTTTAGGTTTAGGGATACAGATAGGTATAGGTTAGGGTTATGGGTAGGTTTATGTGTAGGGGTGTGATAGGCATATGAATAGGTTTAGGGTTAGGTTTAAGTGTTATGATTTGGTTAGGTTTAGGGATAGGGATGGGGTAGCCATAGGTTTATGTTTAGGGTTATGGTTAAGGTTATGGATATGATAGGGATATGGATAGGTTTAGAGTTAGGGATAGATTAGTTTTAGTTTTAGGGATAGAGATAGAGACAGGGTTATGGATAGGGATAGGGATATGGTTAGTGTGCAGGAAGGGATAGGGCTAGGGTTAGGGTTAGGAAAGTGATAGATTTAGGGATATCAATAAGGATAGGGATAGGTTTAGGCTTAGGTTCGGGGATACTGATAGGGTTAGGATTAGGGTTAGGGTTAGGGTTAGGTTTAGGTAAAATGGACTCTTCCCCATTCCAGCTTCTTCTGACCACAACAGGCTTTTTGGGAAAGAACCGTCTCTTACCCCACCCAGCATCATCCATCCAATCCCCACACCAATCCCACAGCTTTCCAGAGTGATGCCTTTCATAATATGCCTTCTCCCATGTGGGTCCTAGGGCTAGAGCTAGGGCTAGGGCTAGTCCTCTGGCTAGTTCTAGGTCAGAGCTAGGGCTATGATAGGCATATGGACAGGTTTAGGATATGGGTTATGTTTAGGGGTAGATTTAGGGCTTAGGATAGTGATACAGATAGTGTTATGAATATGGATAGGGTTAGGGCTGGAGTTAGGGTTAGGCTTAGGCTTGGGGATATGACAGATATATGGATACGGTTAGGGTTTGGGTTAGTGATATGATAAGGATATGAATAGGCATAGGATTAGGGTTATGGTTAGTGTTAGGGTTAGGAATAGGGACAGGAATATAGATAGAGATAAGGTAATGGAAAGGGATAGGGCTAGGGTTATGGTTAGGGTTAGGGATATGATAGAGATATGGATAGAGTTAGGGTTAAAGAAAGGGAATGGAATAAGCATGTTAGGGTTAGGTTAGGGATGTGATGAGAATATGGAAAGGGTTAGGGTTAGGTTTAGGTTTAGGGTTAGGATTATGGATAGGAATATATATAGAGATATTGTTTTGGATAGAGATAGGTTTAGGGTTGGTTTCAGGATTAGGGTTAGGGTTATGGTTGGGGCCAGGGATAGATTTAGGAATAGGAATATGGATATTACATATAAGGATAAACTTAGGGTTAGGTTTAGTGTTAGGGATTGGTTTAGAGTGAGGGTTATTTTAAGGATAGTATTAGGATTAGGATTAAGGATTGGGTTAGAGATAGAGATAGGGTTATGGATAGGGATAGTGTTAATGTTAGTGTTAAGGTTGAAGTTCTTATTCAGGTTTGGCTTAGGGCTTGGCTTGGGATAAAGAATAGGTAAGAGTTATGCTTAAGTTTAGGTTTAGGGTTAGGGATAGGTTTAGGGATATGATAGGCCTTTGGATAAGGTTAGTGTTACAATTAGTGTTAGGGTTAGTAATAGGGATATAGATAGAGATAGGGTAATGGAAATGGATAGGATTAGTGTTAAGGTTATAGTAAGGGACAGGATAGGCTTCAGTTTAGGGTTATAGTTAGGGTTCAGGTTAGGGTTAGGGATGTGATAGGGATAGAGAGAGTGTTAGGGTTAGGTTTAGGAATAGTGTTAGTGTTAGTGATGGGGATAGGTTTAGAGACACTTTTAATGACAGGGTTAGGATTAGGGTTAAGGTTAGTGTTAGGGATAGGGATGGTGATGGGTTATAGATAGGGATTAGTGTTAGTGCTAGGGTTAGGGATAGGATTAGGGTTAAGGATTGTGTACTTGTTTCTATACATTATGTCCCCCAGAAAAAGCCCTGTTGTTTGATCAATTTCATGGGGACAGACATATTAGTGGGGATTAAGTTGGAACATTTGGTTTAGGATGTTTCCATGGAAATGTGCCCCACCCAACTGTGGGTGATAACCCTGATTGGATAATTTTCATGGATGTGTGGCCCCACCTATTCATAATGGGTCTTGATTAGTTCACTGGAGCACTATATAAGTTCACACAAAAGGAGTGAGCTTGCTACAGCCAAGAGGGACACTTTGAAGAATGCACAGAAGCTGAGAGAGAAGCTGTAGATGAGAGACAGTTTGAAGATGGCCATCAAAAGCAGACTCTTCCTCTGGAGAAGCTAAGAGAGGACAAACACCCCAAGAGCAAGTAAGAGTGACATTTTTGAGAAACTGCAGCCTAGAGAGGAATGTCCTTAGAGAAAGCCATTTTGAAACCAGAACTTTGGAGCAGATGCCAGCCACATGACTTCCCATTCAACAGAGGTTTTCTGGACACCATTGGCCATCCTCCAGTGAAGGTACCCAATTATTGATGACTTACCTTGGACATTTTATGGCCTTAAGACTGTAACTGTGTAACCAAATAAACCCCCTTTATAAAAGCCAATCCATTTCTGGTATTTTGCCTTCTGGCAGCATAAGCAAACTAGAACAGATAAGTTTAGGTTTAGTTTAGGGGTTGGTGTTAGATGTAGGGAAAATGGACCCTACCCCATCCCAGCTTCACATGCCCACGGTACATCTTGCTGGAAAGAGCACTGCCAACCCAATCCAGCATGTTCCCACCAGATCCCCAGCCTGAATCCCACAGGCTACCCTGACTAAATCATCTCTGAAAGTGTCTCCTTCCATGCTAGACCTAATTTCTAGTGTTAGGGCTAGGGCTAGGTCTATGGCTAGGGCAAAGGCTTGGGTAGAACTAGGTCTAATATTAGGTTTAGGGCTAGGGCTAGGGCTAGGACTATGGCTATGATAGGGATATGGTTAGGGTAAAAGTTAGGGTTAGAGTTAGGGTTATTGTTAGGGATAGGGATAGTGATAGGGTTATGGATAGAGACATGATTAGCACTAGAATTATGGCTAGGGTTAGAGATAGTTTTATGTTGATTGTTAAGTTTATGCTTCAGGTTAGGATTATTTTAGGGTTATGGATAGGGATAGATATAAGTTTAGGGTTACAGTTAGGTTACAGTTAGGGTGTAGTTTGAGGTTAGGCTTAGGGATATGACAGGGATTTGGATAGGATTATGGTTACGGTTATGGTGAGGTTTAGAATTGGGGGTAAGTATAGGGATACAGATAGGTTTATGGATATGGAGAAGCTTAGGGTTAGGGTTAGTGCTATAGATAGGGATAGGTTTAGGGTTAGGGTTATGGTTATGGTTATTGTTAGGGAGAGGATTATGTTATAGGGATAACAGGCTTAGGTTTAGGGTTAGGGATATAGATAGTGTTAACTTTAGTGTTAGTGTTAGGGTTAAGTTTAGGATTAGAGATATGATAGGGATATGGGTAGGGTTAGCTTTGTGTTAGGGTTGGCTTATATTTAGGATAAAGAATAGGGATAGGAATAGAGATATGGCTATGGATAGGGATAGAATTAGGATTATGGTTAGGTTTAAGCATAGGTATAGGGATCAGGATAGGATTTTGGATGTGGATTGCATTAGGTTTAGGTTTATTGTTAGGGTTACAGATATGTATAGGGTTAGAATTAGGTTAGTGTTAGGTTTATGGTTAGGGAAATGATAGGGTTAAGGATATGGTTAGGCTTAGCATAACAGTTGAGGTTTGGGCTAGGGATAGGGGAAGGGAAAGGGCTAGATTTAGTGGTAGTGTCAGGATTAGGGGTAGGAATATGGATAGGGTTAGGTTACAGTTAGGGTTAATTTAGGGTTAGGATTAGGGATAGGGAGCAGGATAGAAATAGGTTTATGTATAGGTCTAGTATTAGGGTTATGTTTAGCTTTATGGTTAGGTTTATGGATATGATAAGGTTATGGATAGGTTTAGGATTACCAATAGGTTAGGATTAGGGATAGGGATAGAGATAGTCTTATGGATAGGATTAGGGAAAGTTTCATCATTAAGTTAATGGTTAGGGATAGGGTAAAGTTTATTGTTAGGGTTAGGGTTAGGTTTACAGAAAATGGACCCTGCCCTCAAGGGGCCTTCTGATAAATAGTGTCCCCTAACCCCACCCCCACACTGTCCAGCTAGTTCTCATTCTAACCCCACAGGCTTCCAGACCAATGCCTTCCCTAAAGCACCTTCTCCTGTGTTGGTCCTAGTGCTAGGGCTAGGGCTAGGGCTAGGGCTATTTCTTGGTCTATAACTTGGGCTATAATAGGCATATGGATAGGTTTAGGATCTGGGTTATGTTTATGAGAATAGTTAGGGATAAGATTAGTGATAGAGATAGGGTTATGGATAGGAATAGGGTTAGGGCTAGGGTTAATGATAAGCTTAGGGTTAGGATTATGACAGGAATATGGATATGACTAGAGTTAGGGTAAGGGATATGATAGGCATATGAATAGGTTTAGGTTTAGGGTTATGGTTAAGGATAGAGGTAGCTTTGAAGTTAGCATTATGACTAGGTTAAGGGTTATGATTAGGGTTGGGGTAGAGGTAGGGATAGAGATAGTGTTATAGGTAGAATAGAGATAGGGATATGGATAGGGATATGGGTTAGGGTTAGGGATAGGCTTAGGGTTAGATTTAGTGTTAGGGATAGAGATTGGGGTAAGGTTATGTATAGTGATAGTGAAAGGGAAAGTTTTAGGGTTAGGGATAGTGATAGATATATGTTTAGGGTTATGTTGTAGGTTAGGGATATGATAATGATATAGTTAGGGTTATGTGTATGGTTAGGTTTATGGTTTGGGCTAGGAATAGGGATAGGATTAGGGATCAGTTTAGGTATCAGTTTTGGATTTTGGTTAGAGATATGATAGGGATATGGACAGGGTTAGGGTTTGGGTTCAGGTTAGGAGTATGATAGGGATAAGGATAGGTTAGGATTAGTGTTAGGGTTAGGGTTTGTTAGAAGATTAGGGATAGCAGTAGGCATAAAGATAGGGTTATAGATAGGGATAAGTTTAGGGTTAGGGTTTGGATTACAGTTAGCAATGTGATTGGTATATATTAAGGGTTATATATTTGGTTAGGGTTATGTTTACCATTAGGATTAGTGATACTGATAGGTTTAAGGATAGGGTTATGGATAGGGATAGGGTTAGGTTTAGGGTTAGGGTTAGGGATAGGTTTATGCTTATGGTTGGAGTTAGGTTTAGGGTTACAGTTAGGGTTGGGGTTAGAGTTAGGGTTAAGGATAGGGATATGGTTAGGGTTAGGGTTAGGGTTAGGTTTGGGTTAGGGTTAGGGATAGTGTTAAGCTTAGGATTAGGAAAAGGGTTATGTAGAGACATAGGGTTATGGATAGTGATAGAGTTAGGTTTAGGATTAGGGTTAGGTTTAGAATTAGTGATATAATAGGAATATGGATAAGTTTTGGGTTAGGGTTAAGGTTAGAATTATGGTTAGGAGTAGGGATAGGGATAAGGATAGGGATAGAAATAGGGTAATGGAAAGGAATATGGTTAGGTGTAGTTTTATGGTTAGGGATAGGAATAGAATTAAGTTCAGTGTTAGAGCTAGTGTTAGTGTTAGGTTTAGGGGTATGATAGGGATATGGATAGGGTTAAGTTAGGGTTAGGTTTAGGGTTAGGAATAGAGACAAGAATATGTATAGATATGCCTTTATGGAGAGGGATAGGGTTAGGGTTATGGTTACGGTTATGGTTTTTGATAGATTTAGAGTTATTCTTAGGGTTAGGATTAGTGTTTGGGAAAATGGACCCTTCTCAAGCCCAGCTTTGAATGCCCAGTGCAGGACTCCTGGGAATGGGCACCCCAATCCCTCTTAGCATGGTCCAGTCAGCTACATGCCCCCAACACAACAAACTGCCCAGACAGAAACCTCTCCAAATGTGTCTTCTCTTCTGTTCCTAGGTCTAAGGCCGAGACTAGATCTAGGGCTAAGGGTAAGTCTATGGCTAGAGCTAGGTCTATGGTTAGGGCTAGAGCTATGACTCAGACTATGGTTGTGATCACGATATGGATAGGATTAGAGTTAGTTTTAGAGTTAAGTTTAGTGTTAGAGATAGAGATAGTGATAAGGCTATGGATAGGGATAGGGTTAAGACTAGGGTTAGGGTTAGGGTTAGGGATTGGGATAGGTATGGGCTTATGTTTAAGGTTAGGGTTAGGGCTAGTGTTAAGTTTATGTTTAGTGTTATGGATTGGGGTTGGTATAAGGTTATGTTTGGGTTAAGGTTTGGGTTAGGTTTAGGTATATGATAGAGATATGGATAGGATTAGCATTATGGTTATGTTGAGATTTAAGTTTAGAGATACAGATAGGGATACTGATAAGGTTATAGATAGGGATACTGTTGGGCATAGGTATAGGGTTAGGGTTAGGGTTATTTATAAGGATAGGAATAGGGATATGGTTATGTATAGTGATAGAGTTATGGCTAGGCTTAGGGTTCTGTTGAGGTTTAGGTATAGGTATAAGTATAGGTAAGTGATAGGGTCATGGATAGGGCTAGCATTAGGCTTAGGTTTAGGTTTAGGGATACAGATAGGGTTAGGGTTAGGGGTAGGGATAGGGATAGGGGTAAGGGTATGATAGGCATATGAATAGGGTTAGGGTCAGATTTATGTTATGTTTAGAGTGAGGGTTAGGGATAGGGATGGGGTAGTGATAGGTTTATGTTTATGTTTAGGGTTATGGTTAGGTTTATGATAGGGATAAGGATGGGATTAGGTTAGGCTTAGGGTTAGGTTAGGGTGAGATTAGGGATAGGGATAGGGATAGATATAGAGTTATTGACAAGCACAGGTCTCTGGTTATGGTTTTGTTTAAGGTTAGATATATGGATTGGGTTATATTTAGGTTTAAGTTTAGGTTAAAGAATATTATAGGGATATGGATTGGGTTAAGGTTATGGTTATGGTTAAGGATAGTTAGGGATATGGATATGGTTATAGATAGTGATACATTTAGGGTTAAGGTTAGGGTTAGGGATAGGGATAGGTTTAGGTTTAGGGTTAGGGTTAGGTTTAGATTTAGGGATAGGGCTAAGAATAGGGTTAGATTTAGGACTAGATTTGGGGATATTTATAGGGATAATAATAGAGTTATGGACAGGGATAGGTTTAGGGTTAAGGTTAGTGTTAAGTGTAGGCATACAGAAAGGGTTAGGTTTACATTAGGTTTAGGGTTAGTGTGAGGAACATGATAGGAATATGTCTGAGTTTAAGGTTATGGTTAGGGTTCATGTAAGGGATAGGAATAGGGATAGGTTTAGTTTTAAGGTTAGTGTTTGAGTTAGGATTTGGGAGAAGTTTAAGCCTAGAGACAGGATTTCATTAGTGTTTGCTTTAGGGTTGGGATTCATGTTAGGTAGGGATAGAGATAGCGTTATTGATAGGGATAGGGTTAGGGTTAGGGATATGGGAAAGTTTAGTGTTAATGTTAGGGCTAGGTTTAGGGTTATGGTTAGAGATATGGATAGGTATAGGGTTAGGGTTATGCTTAGGGTTATGGTTATGGTTAGGGTAACTTTTAATGTTATGATAAGTATATGTAGAGGGCTATGCTTACAGTTTTTGTGAGGTTTAATATTAGGGATAAGGATAGGGACAGAGATAGGTGTATGGATATGGTAGAGTTTTGGTTAGTGTTAAGTTTAAGGTTAGGGTTATGGTTAGGTTTAGGGATAGACTTAGGGATAGAAATATGGTTAAGGAAAGGTTATAGTTAGGGTTATGGATAGGTTTAGGGATAGATGTAGAGATAGGGTAGAGCAATGGATATGGGTATCATTAGGTTTAGATTTGGTGATACAATAGGGATAGGGCTAAGGTTATTGCTAAGTTTATCATTATGGATATGATAGGGATATGGACATGATCAGGGTTAGCATAAAGGATAGGTTAAGCAATAGGGATGGGGGAGGGATCAGTTAGGTTTAAGGGTAAGTTTAAGTTTAGGGTAATTATAGTGATATGTATAGGGTGAGGTTAGGGATAGTGTTAGGTTAGGGTTAGAATTGGGGATAGAGATAAAGATACAGATAGGCTTATGTATAGGATAAGGTTAGGGTAGGCTTAGGTTTAGGGTTAAGTTTAGGGATATGATAGGGATATGGATAATGTTAGGTTTAAGGATATGTTAGGATTAGTGATAGGGCTAAAGATACAGATAGTGTTATTGATAGGGATGGAGTTAGGGTTAGGGTTAGGGATATGGATAAGTTTAGAGTTAGTTTTATGGTTAGGTTTAGGGTTATGGTTAGAGATATGGATAGGGATAATTATAGGGTTAGGGTTATGTTTAGGGTTAGGGTTATGGTTACTTTTAGTGACAGGATAGGGATATGGAAAGGGTTATGTTTATGGTTATAGTGAGGGTTAGTATTAGGTATATGGATAGAGATAGATGTATGCATAGGGGAGGGTTTTGGTTAGGGTTAGGTTTAAGGTTAAGGTTATGGTTAGGTTTAGGGATAGATATGGGGATGTGGATAGGGTTATGTATAGGGATACAGTTAGGGTTATGCTTAGGGTAATGGTTAGGTTTAGGGATAGGTATAGGGATAGGTGTGCCAGTTGAATCTAATGTGTCCCACCAAATACCATTATCTTTGATGTAATCTTGTGTGGGCAGATTTATCAGTGTTGATTAGATTGTAATTCTTGAGTGTTTAGGTAGAGATGTGCTCCACCCAACTGTGGGTAATGATTCTGATTGGATAATTTCCATGGAGGTGCTACCCCACCCATTCAGGATGGATCTAAATTAAATCACAGGAGCCATTTAAATGAGCTGACAAATAGAAGGAACTCAGAGCAGCTGAGAGTGACACTTTGAAGAGGAGCTACAGCTAAAAGGGAAACCGTGAAGAATGTACTGGAACTGACAGAGAAGCTTCAGCTTACAGAGACATTTTGGAGATGACCTTTGAAAGCAGACTTCCGCTCTGGAAAAGCTAAGGGAGGACAAATGCCTCAAGAGCAACTAAGAGTGACATTTTTGAGGAGCTGAAGCCTAGAGTGGAACATCCTGGGAGAAAGCCATTTTGAAACCAGAACTTGGAGCAGGTGCCAGCCACGTGTCTTCCCAGGTAACAGGTATTCCAGATGTCACTGGCTATCCTCCAGTGAAGGCACCCAATGCCTGATGCATTACCCTGGACACTTTATGGCCTTAAGACTGTAACTGTGTAACCAAATAAACCCCCTTTTATAAAATCAGTCTATGTCTGGTGTTTTGCCTTCCAGCAACATTAGCAAACTAGAACAGATTTTGGTACCAGGAGTGGAGTGCTGGTGCTACTGTGTTTGCAAATACCAAATATGTTAGAATGGTTTTTTAATTGGTTAAAGGGAAGGTTCTGGAAGAATTGTGAGGTGCTTGATAGAAAAGGCCTATACTGCTTTGAAGAGATTGTGAAAATATGGACTCTAAAGAGGACTTGAGCAGAAATGATGAATGTGTTGTTGGAAACTAGAAGGAAGGTGATCCTTGTTTTAAATTGGCAGAGAATTTGGCAAAATTGGGTCCTGGTGTTGGATGGAAGGCAGAATTTGAAAGCAATGACCTGGAATATTTAGCTGATGACATCTGAATGTAAAATATAGAAGAAATAGCCTGGTTTTACTTGCAGCTTATACTTATAGTAAAATGCGAGAGGATAGAGATAAGCTGAGAAATGAACTCTTAGTTTCAAAGAAACCAGAAATTGATGGCCTTCCCAGCAAAAAGGTTCTCCAGACACCACTGGCCATCCTCCAGTCAAGGTACCCAATGGCTGATGTGTTACCTTGGACAATTTTATGGCCTTAAGGCTGTAACTGTGTAACCAAATAAACCCCCTTTTATAAAGGCCAAACCATGTCTGGTGTTTTGCATTCCAGCAGCATTAGCAAACTAGAACAATAAGGTAGAGTTATGGATATGGATAACATTAGGTTTAGGTTTAGGGTTAGTGATATAGATAGGAATAGGGTTAGGTTTAGGGTTAATGTTAAGTTTATGATTATGGACTTAGGGAAAGGGATAGTGTTATGTATAGGGATATAGTTAAGTTGGGGTTAGTGTATAATTAGTGTTAGAATTAGTGATAGGGATAGGGATAGGGATAGAGATAGGCTCATATATAGTTATAGGATTCAGATAGGTTTAGGTTTAAGTTGGGTTAAGGGATTCAATAGGAAAATGGATAGTGTTAGGGGTAGGGTTAGGGTTAGGATTACTACTAGGGGTAAGGATAGAGACAGGATCATGGAGAGGTTTAGGTTTTGGGTTATGCTTATGTTTAGAATTAGGGATATTAATAGGCTTAGGATTAGATTTAGGTTTAGGTTTAGGGTTAGGGTATGGGTTCTGTTTACAGTTAGGAATAGAGAAAGATATATGGTTACCATTACATATAGGGTTTAGGATAGTGTTAGTGCTAGGCTTAGGCTTAGGGAAAGGGATAGGGACAGCCATAGTGTTATGGATAGGGATAACATTAGGATTAGGTTTAGGGTTATGGATAGAGATAGGGATAGGTGTATTGTTAGGGATATTGTTAGGGTTAGGTTTAGGGTTAGGGATAGGGATATGATAGGGATAGGGATAGTATTAGGATCAGTATTAGGGATAGGAATAAGGATAGGAGTAAGTATGGGATATGATAGGGATATGGATAGTGTTAGGATTAGTGTTAGTGATAGGAATAAGAATAGGAGTAGGTATAGGTTTAGGGTTGCAGTTAGGGTTAGGGTTATGGGTATGACAGAGATATGGATAAGATTATGGTTATGGTTGGGGGAAGGTTAAGGCTAGGATTAGGGATAGGAACAGGGATAGAGATAGGGTTATGGATAGAGTTAGTGTTAGGACTAGGGTTATGTTTAGGGTTAGTGATAGGGATGAAGTTAGGGAGAGGATTATGGTTAGTGTTACTGTTAGGGATAGAGATAAGTTAGGTTTAGGTTTAGGTTTAATGATAAGGATAGTGTTAGGGTTAAAGTTAGGGCTAGGTTTAGGATTATGGTTAGGGTTAGAGATATGGATAGGCATAGAGATAGGATTATGGATAGGGATAGGTTTAGGGGTGGGTCACATTTAAGGTTAGGTTTAGGGATAGGGAAAAGTATAAGAATAGGGTTGTAGCTAAGGACAGGTTTAAGTTTAGGTGTAGGGTTACAGATAGGGATAGGGATAGCACAGGGTTAGGAATTGAGTTATGGTTAGGGTTAGGATTAGGGATATGAATGAGATATTGATATGGTTACATTTAGGGTTAGGGTAAGGTTAAGTATTTGCATAAAGATAGGTTTAGAGTTATGTTATGGTTAAAATTAGGGATACGATAGGGATTTGGATAAGGATAGAGATAAGGTTTTGTGTAGGGAAATGTTAGGGTTAGGGTTAGCATTAGTGTTATGGTTAGTGATAGGTTTTGGGTTATGGTTAGTTTTATGGTTAAGGTTAAAGTTTGGGTTAGGGTTTGAATAATTGTTATGATTTGGGTAATGAACCCTACCCTAACCCACCTTCACATGCCCATAGTAAGCCTACAGGGAGAGGGCAACCCTAGCTCCAACCCACGTGTTCCAACCATATGCCTACCTCCAAACCAACAGGATGCCCAGCTGAAGCTTCTCTGAAAATGTCTTCTCCCATGGTGTGCCTGGAGGTAGAGCTAGAGATAGGACTAGGGCTAGGGATAGCATAGTTTATAAGGATAGTGTGTGTGTGTTCAGGTTAAGGTTAGGATTAGGTATAGGAATAGTATTAGGATTAAGGTTAGGTTTAAGGTTAGGTTTAGTGTTAATGTTATTATTAGGGTTATGGTTAGGTTAAGATTATGTTTAAGGGTAGAAAGAAGAATAGCGATAGGATTATGGATAGGGTTAGATAAGGATGGTGATAGGTAATGAATAGGGATAGTTTTAGGTTTAGTTGTAGCATTAAGGATGTGGATAGGAATAGGTATAGGGTTAAGGTTCATGTTATGATAACGGTTAGGGGTATGATAGGCCTAAGGATAGGTTTATGGTTAGGGTTAGGGTTAGTTTTATGTCTATGGAAAGGAAGAGGGATAAATATAGTGTTACAGATAGGGATAGTGTTAGGTAGTGTTAGGGTTATGGTTAAGGAAATGATAGGGCTATAGATAGGTTTATGGTTAGGGTTAGGGTTATGATGGGGCATGAAAAAGATTAAATTTAGGCTTAGGGATAGGGTTAGGATTAAGATTAGGTTTAGGGATAGGAATAGGGATAGAAATAGGATTATGGACTGGGATATGTTTAAGGATTGTTTAAGTTTGTGGTCAGCTATAGGAGTAGGGTTAGGTTAGAGTTAGGGATAGAGACAGGGATAGGTTTCGGTTTATTGTTAGTGTTAGGGTTAGGTTTAGGGTTAGTGATATGTCAGGGATATGGATTGGGTTAGGGTTATGGTTAGTGTTATGGCTAGGGTTAGAATTAGGATTGATAATAGGGAGAAGGATGGAGAGGGTTTTGGATAGGAGTGTGGTTAAGGTTAATATTAGGGTTAGGGTTAGGATTAGGGTTAGGGAAATGGATGCTCCCCAAACCTAGGTTACATGTCCACAATGGGCCTCCAGGGCAGAGCACCTGCAATCACACTGGCTGCCCAGACTGAAGACCCTGCAAAATTATCTTCTCCCATGCTGGTTACAAGTTTATGGCTTGGCTAAGGCTAGGGCTAGGGTTATGATAGGGTTGTGTATATGTCTAAGTTAGGGTTGGGTTATGGTTAGGTTTAGGGGTAGGGATGGGGATAGAGTTAGTGTTTGGGTTAGTGATAGGGATAGGGTTAGGGCAAGGGTTAGGTTTAGAATAGGGATAGGGATAATGTTAAGGGTAGGGATAGGGATAGGTATAGGGCTAGGTTTAGGGTTATGGATATGATAGGAATATGGAAAGTTTTAGGGCTAGCATTACGGTTAGGGTTAGTGTTAATGATATGGCTAGGGATAGGTATAGAGATAGGATTATGGATAGGGAAAGTATTAGGGTTAGCATTAGGGTTAATGATAGGGAGAGGGTTAGGATTAGGTTTAAGGATAGAGATAGGGATAGGGATAGGATTATGTATAGGGATAGGGTTCAGTTTAGGGTTAGAGATGGGGTTAGGTATAGGTATAGTTTAAGGGATAGGGTTAGGGTTAGTCTAAGGTTTAGGGTGAGGGACAGGGATATGGATAGTGTTAGGGTTAGTTTTAGGGTTGGTGTTAATGTTAGGATTCTGGTTAGGTTTAAGGGCAGATTTAAGAACAGGGATAGGATTATTGATAGGAATAGGGTTAGGTTTAGGGTTAGGATTAGGTTTAGGGAAAGGGATAGGAATAGGGATTTTGTTATGGACAGGGATATGATTAGGGTTAGGGTTAGTGGTAGGGATAGGGTTAGATTTAGCATTATGGTTAGGCATAGCATTAATGATATGCCAGGTATATGGATAGGATTATGGTTAGGCTTAGGGTGAAGTTTAGATACAGGGTTTGGGATAGATTTAGGGATATGGATAAAGATAAGTT
This sequence comes from Choloepus didactylus, assembly GCF_015220235.1. Lineage (NCBI taxonomy): Eukaryota > Metazoa > Chordata > Mammalia > Pilosa > Megalonychidae > Choloepus > Choloepus didactylus. The sequence continues at coordinate 14,945,416 of NC_051324.1, forward strand.
TTTGTTTAAGCTTAGAGTTTGGCTTACTGATATTGATATAGTAATAGGCTTATTATTAGGGTTAGATTTAAGGTGAGGGTAAGGGGCATGGATAGGTTTAGGGATAGAGATATGGACAAGTATATGCTGATGGGTAGGGATTGGGTTAGGTTTAGGGTTATGTTAGGATTAGGGATAGGGATAGGTGCAGAGATAGGGTTAGGGTTAGGGATTTGATTAGGTTTAGGAATAAGATAGATATTTGGATAAGGTTAGGGTTAGGGTTTGTGTTAGAGTTAGGAGTAGGATAGGGCTAGGCAAAGGCATAGAGATAGGTTTATGGATCAGGATAGGGTCAGGATTAGGGTGAGGTTTAGGGTTAGTGTTATGGTTAAGTTTGGGGATAGAGACAGGGATAGGGTTATGGATAGGGATAGAGATAGGGCTATTGTTAAGGTTAGGTTTAGAGATAGAGATAGGATAAGATAGGGTTATGGATATGGAAAGGGTTAGGGTTATAGTTAGAGTTAGGATAGTGATAGGGAAGTGTTAGGTTTAGGGTTAGGAATACTATAGGGATATTGATAAATTTAGGGTTAGGGATAAGGTTTGGTTTAGGGTTAGGGATAAGGATAGGGATAGAGATATGGATGGGGTTAAGGTAAGGGTTAGGAATAGGGTTAGAATTAGGGTTAGTGTTTTGGTAGGGTTAGGATTACAGTTAGAGTTTTGTAGGGTTCGGTTTGCATTAGGAAAAATTGTCCCTTACCCTTCCCAGCTTTGCATGCCAACTTTGGGTCTCCTCAATAAAGCACCCACACCCCGCCATGCATGTTTAAGCCAGATCCCCTCACTGAACCCAATGGGCTGCCCATACTGGAGACTCTCCAAAAACCTCTTCTTCCCTGCTGCTCTTAGTGCTAGGGCTGGTCTAGGGCTAGTGCTAGGGTTGGTGCTAGAGCTAAGACTATGATAGGTATATGGAGAGGGCTAAGGTTAGGGTTAGGGTGAGGATTATGGAGAGGGGTGTGGGTAGAGATAGATTTATATATGGATAGGGTTATGCTTATGGTAAGGGATAGGTATAGGTTTAGGTTTATGGTTATAGTTAGTCATGATTTAGGGCTGGGATCAGGATATGGTTAGGCTTAATTTTAGGGATAAGTTTAGGGTTAGTGGTAGAATTAGTGTTTGGTTTATGTTTATGATAGTAATATGGGCATAGTTAGGGTTAGGTTTAGGGTTAGGGCGGAGATTATGGATAGAGATAGGGATAGAGATAGGGTTATGGATAGAGGCAACTTTAGGGATATGGTTAGGGACAGGGATAACTATAGCTTTAGGTTTAGGTTTAAAGTTAGGTTTAGGGTTAAGATTATGGTTAGGGATTGGGATAGGGATAAGGTTATGGTTAGGGATTGTGTATGGTTTGATTTAGGGTTATGGATGTGGTTAGAGATATGACATAGATATGGACAGGAATTTTTAGGGTTAGGGATAATGATGGGGTAGGGTTAGGGTTAGGGTTAGGGTTAGGATTAGGGTTGGATGCAGTTAGAGGTATGGTTATGTTTGGGGATAGGATTATTCTTAAGTGTCAGGGTTAGGGATGGGGATGGGTTTAGGGACAGGGTTAGGGTTAAGTTTAGGGGTATAATAGGGATATTGGTATCATTAGGATTAATTTTAAGGTAAAGATTATGTTTAGGATTAGAGATATGGATAGGGATAGAGAGGTTTATGTATAGGGATATGGATAGTTTTTGGTTTAGGGTTAGGCATAGGTTTAGGGTTATATTTAGGTTATGGTTAGGGAAAATCAAACCTCCTCCAGCCAATCTTCACATGCCCACAGAGTGATGCTCAGGAAAGAGCTACCCCAGGACTCTCCAAGTTTCCAGCCACCAACCACACTAGCTGCCTAGACTGAAGCCTCTCCTAAAGCATCTTCTGTGCTGATCCTAGGGCTAGGGCTAGGGCTAGGGTTAGGTTTAGGGAATGGAGGCCCTAGGGCAAGGGCAAGGGCTAGGTATAGGGTTAGGGCTTATGATAGAGATATGGATAGGATTATAATTAGGGTTAAGTTTAGGGTTAGGTTTAGGGATGGGGTAAATATAGGATTTTGGATAAGGACAGATGTGGGGCTAAGGTTAAGTTTAGCATCAGGTAGGGGGATACAGTTACAGTCAGGTTTAGCATTAGATTCAGGGTTAAGGATAGGTTTAGGATTAGTGTTAGGGTTAGGTTGAGGGTTAAGATTAGGAATATGATATGGATATATATAGGGTTAGGGTTAAGGTTAGGGTAAAGATTATGCTTAAGGTTAGAGTTATGGATAGGAATAGAGATGGGGTTATGGATAGAGTTATGGATAGGTTTTGGGTTAGGCTTAGGCATAGGTTTAGGGATATACTTAGGGTAATGGTTAGGGAAAATCAAACCTCCTCCAGTTCATCTTCACATGCCCACAGTACACTGCTCAGGAAAGACCTACCCTAGGTCCCTTCCCACATTGTCCAGCCACCAACCACACTGACTGCCTAGACTGAAGTCTCACCTAAAGTGTTTTCTGTGCTGGTTCTAGGGCTAGGGCTAGGAGTAGGGCTAGGGCTAGGGCATAGCGGGGCTAGGGCTAGGGCTAGGACATAAGTGAGAGCTAGGTATAGGGCAAGGACTAGGGCTATTACAGAGATATGGATAGGGCTAGGGTTAGGCTTAGGGATATGGATAAATAGGGTTTGGGATAAGGATAGTTGTGGGGCTAGGTTTAAGTTTGTGGTTAGGTGTAGAGATAGGATTATGGTCAGGTTTAGCATTAGATTCAGGGATAAAGATTGGTTTAGGATTAGTGTTAGGATTAGGGTTAAGGTTAGGTACATGTCTAGGGTTATGGTTAGGGTTAGGGTTAGGATTAGGGATAAGGATAGATTTATGGATAGAGATAGGCATAAGTATATGGTTATGGATAGGGATTGGGTAGGGTTATTGATAGGGTAAGATTAGGGTTAGTTTAAGAGTTAGGGATATGAATAGGGTTAAGTTTAGCATCAGGTTGAGTGTAATGGTTATGGTTATGGTTAGGCACAGAGATAGGGATAGGGTTATGTATACAGATATGGTTAGAGATGGATTAAGTTTTAGCTTAGGTTTAGGGTTCATGTTAGTGTTAGGGTTGTGGTTGGGTTTAGGGATAGAGACAGGAAAAGGAATATGATCATGGATAGGGATAAACTTAGGGTTATGGTTAATGTTAAGTTTAGGGAAAGGGATAGGCTTAGGGTTATGGATAAGAACAGAATTAGGGTTAGGGTTAATGTTAGGGTTATGATTAAGGACAGGATTAGGGTGACAGAGATAGGTATGATTTAGGTTCAGGGATAGGGATATGGTTATTGTTAGGTTTAGAGATAGGTTTATGGTCAGGTGTAGGGTTAGAATTTGGATTAGGTTTATGATAGTAATATGGAAACTGTTCAGGTGAGGTTTATGTTTAGAGTTAGCATTAAGAATAGAGATAGGATAGAGATAGGGTTATGGATAGGTGTAGGTTTAAGGTAATGGTTAGGATTAGGGATAGATATAATTTTATGTTTAGGTTAAGTTTAGGGTTAGAGTTATGGTTAGGTTTTGGGATATTGATAAGGATATGGAGATAGTTATGGATAAGGATTGGATCCCGGTTTGTTTCCGGGTTCTGGTGCGGTTTCGCGCTCGGTCTAGTGATAGTGATAGGGTTATGTGTAGGGATAGAATTAAGGTTAACCTTAGGGTTAGGTATAGGTTTAGAGATATGATAAGGATATGGCTAGGTCTGGGTTAGTGTTAGGGTTAGGGATATGGATAGGAGTCAGGATAGATTTAGGGTTAGATATAGATTTAGGGTTTTTGATATGATAGGATAAGGATACAGTTAAGGTTAGGGTTAGGGTTAGATTTAGGAGAAGTTTACAGTTAGAGATATAATTATGTTTGCAGATAGTGTTAGTGTTAAGTTAATTGTTAGGGTTTGGGATAGGGATAGGGTTAGGTTTATGGATATGGTTAGGCTTAGCATTAGGGGTATGATAGGGATATGGATAGGGTTGTGGATAAGGATAGGGATAGGTTTTGGGTTAAGGTAAAATGTAAGTTTAGGATTAGTTTAGGGTTATGATAAGGGAAAATGGAAACTCCCCTAACCAAGCTACACATGCCCACACAGAGGACCCCTAAGTAAGTAGTAACCCCATGCCCCACCCCATATGTTCCAGCCAGATCACTGCCCACAAATATATCTGATGCTCTAACTGAAGCCTCACTGAAGGCACCTTTGCTTGTTCTAAACCTATGTCTAGGGCTAGGTCTTTGGCTAGGGCATGGGCTAGGGCTAGGGCAAGAACAAAGGAAAGGACTAGGTATAGGGCTATGATAGGTATATGGTTAGCATTAGAATTTGGGTAAGGTTTAGTTTTAGGTTTAGGGATTAGGATAGAGATATGTGTTCGATAGTGATAGGTTAAGGGCTAAGGTTGAATTTATGTTTAGTGATAGGGTTAGGGACAGGGTAAGTGTTAGATTTAGGGATAGGATTAAGGATATGTTTATGATTAGTGTTAGGGTTAGGGTTTGAGTTAAGGTTAGGGATACGATAGGGATATCGATGGGGTTATGGTTATGGTTAGTGTTAAGATTAGGGATAGGGCCAGGAATTGAGATATGGTTATGGATAGCATAGGGTTAAGGTTAGGGTTAGGGTTAGGGATAGGGATAGGCTTAGGGTTAAGGTTATTTTGAGGGTTATGGTTATGTTTAGACACAGAGATAGGGATAGGTATAGGGTTATGTATAGGGATCGGGTAATGGATGGATTTAGGGTTTGGTTTAGGTTTAGTATTTGGGATAGGGATAAGAATAGGGTGATGGATAGGGATAGGGTTAGGGTTACATTAGGGTTACAGATAGGACTAGGGATGAGTTTAGGGTTAGGGTTAGAGTTCAGTTCATGTTAGGGTTATGATAGGGATATGGATAAGTTTAGGATTAGGGTTATGTTTAAGGATATGGCTAGTGATAAGGATAGGATTAGGTTTAGTGTTCAGGTTAAGGTTAGGGATATGATTGGAATATGGATAGGGTTATCATTGGGCTTAGGGCTAGGATTAGGGATAGGTATAGGAATAGAGATAGGGTTATGGATAGGGGTAGGGTTATGGTTATGGTTAGAGTTAGGGTTAGTGATAAGGATAGTGTTAGTGCTGACTTTAGAGTTAGTGTTAGGGATAGAGATATGGTTAGGTTTTGAGAAAGGGTTAGGGTTATGAATACTGATAAGAATATGTATAGGGAAGGGTTAGGGTTAGGGTTATGTTAGGGAAAGTGATAGTGATTCAGGTAAACATAGGGTTAGTGTTAGGGTTAGGTTTAGGATTTCGTATATGATAGGGACCTGGATATTGTTAGGGTTAGGGTGAGGGTTATTAGGATTACAGATAGGGGTATAGATAGGGTTATGTATAGCATAGAGTTAGGGTTAGGGTAATGGTTAGGTTTAGGGATAGGGTTAGGACTGGGATTAAGGATAGGGTTAAGTTGGGTTTAGGGATATGATAGGGATATGGATAGGGTTAGTTTTAGGTTTAGGGCTAGAGTTAGGATTAGGGAAATGTATAGGGAAAAGATAGAGTTATGGATAGGTATAGTTTTAAGTTTGCAGTTAGAATTAGGTATAGTTTTAAGATTAGGTTTAGGGTTATATTAGTGCTAATGTTAGGGTTAGGGTTTGGAAAAAAGAACCCTTCCCTAATCCAGATTCACATGCCCACAGTGGGCCTCCCAGGAAAGAGCACCCCACACGACGCCCCATCTGGTTCACCCCATCTGGTCCCCAGCCCCATTGCTTCCCAGGCTGAAGCCTCACTGAAATCATCTTCTCCTGTGCTGCTCCTAGACAATGAATGGGGCAAGGGCTAAGGCTATATCAAGGGCAAGGGCTGGGATAAGGCTATTGCATGTGGAAGGTCTATATATAGGGCTTCTGCTAGGGGTATAGTATAGCTATGCATAGGGTTAAGATTAGGGTTAGGGTTAGGGATAAGTATAGGGATAGAGATAGGGTTATGGAAGGGGATAGGGTTAGGGTTAAGTTTATTTAGGGATAGGGTTAGGGTATGGGTTAGGGTAAGAGTGAGGGATATGGTTAGGGTTAGTGTTAGGTTTAGGATTAGGCTTAGGGTTAAGTTTAGGAAAATGGAAGAGATATGGATAAGGTTAGTGTTAGGGTTAGGATTAGGGATAGGGATAGGGTTAGAGACAGGATTATGGATTTTATAGGTTTAGGGTTATGGTTATGGATACAATAGGGATATGGATATGTTTAGGGTTAGGGTTAGGTTTTGGGATGGGGTAGGGAGAGTCCAAGGGATAGGGTAACATTTAGGGATAGGGTTAGAGATAGGATTAGGATTAGGTTTAGGGTAGGGTCAGTGTTAATTTTAGGGTTATATCTAGGTTTAGTGTTAGGGAAAATGTATCCCTTCCCCATTCCAGCTTTGACTGCCCAGAGTGGAACTCTTGGGAGAGAGCACCCCACATCCCACCCTAAGTGTTCAAGCCAGAACTCCACAGACAACCTAACAGGCTGTCCAGACTGAAGGCTATATGGAAACATCTTTACCTGTGCTGGTGATAGGGCTAATGTTGGTCTAGGTCTAGGTCTAGGGCTAGGGCTAGAACTAGGGCTAGGGTTAGGGATAGGGCTAGGCCTCAGACTATGATAGGATATGGATAAGGCCTAGGTTAGGGTGAGAGTGAGGGTTAGGGATAGGGATGTGGTAAGAGTTAGGGTTATGGGTAGGGTTAGGGTTAGGGGCAGGGATAGGATTAGGGTTATGGCTAGAGTTAGGTTTACATTTAGGGCTAGAGATAGCAATAGGGTTAGGGTTAGGGATAGCTTTATAATTAGTGTTATGCTTAGGGTTAGGGTTAGGTTTGTGATAGGATTATGGGAAGGGTTAAGTTTATGTTTAGGTTAGGGTTAGGATTAGGGATAAGGATAAGGATAGGGTTATGGATAGGAATAGTGTTCAGGTGCAGATTATGGTAAGGGAGAGTTATGGGCTTAGGATTATGCTAAGGGTAATGGAAAGAGATAGGCATAAGGATACAGTTATGCATAGGGATTGGGTAGGGTTTGGGTTAGGGTTAGCATTAAGTTTAGAAATATATATATAGGGATAGTTATAGGATTGTGGATAAGGATAGCATTAGGGTTATGCTTAGGGTTAAGTGTAGGGTTAGGGATATGATAGGTTGGGTTAGCATTATGGTTACATAGAGGGATGGGGTAGTGATAGGGTTGGGGTTAAGTTTAGCATTAGGATTAGGGGTAAGATACAGTTAGTGAATAGAGTTATGAATGGAGATATGATTGGTGTTAATTTAATGATTAGGGTTATGGTTATGGTTTATGGTTAGTGACAGGGTTAAGTTTAGGGTTTAGGGTTATGATAGAGATATGGAAACAGTTAAGGGTAAGGTTAGGGTAAAAGTTAGCTTCAAGAATAGGTATAGGGATAGAGATTCTTCAGACACCATTACGGATAAGGATAGGGATAGGTTTTGGTCAGGTTTATGTATAGGTTTAGGATTAAGTTTAGGGTTATGGTTAGGGAAAATAGAAGGTTCCCCAGCCCAGCTTCCCATGCCCATGGTGTGCCACTCAGGAAAGAGCAACCCCAGGCCCCATCCCTGGGTGGTCCAGTCAGATCACTGCCCCCAACCACACTGGCAGCCCAGACTGAAGCCTCAGTGAAAGCTTCTTCTCTGGTGTTGGTCCAAGGGATAATGCTATGGCTAGTGCTAGGGCTGGGACTAGACCAGGGCTAGGGCTAGGGCTAGGTCTAGGACAATGTCAAGGGCTAGGTATAGGGCTAGGGCTATGAAACAGATATGGGTAAGTTTAGAATTAGGGTTAGGGTTAGGCTTAGGTTTAAGTTTATGGATAAATATAGGGTTTTGGATAAGGATAGGTGTAGGGCTAGGGTTACATTTATGGTTAGTTGCAGGGATAGGATTAGGGCCAGTGTTAGCATTATATTCAGGGATACTGATCAGGATAGGATTAGGATTGGTGTTAATTTTATGATTAGGATTAAGGTTAGGGATATGATAGGGATCTGGATAGCATTAGGGTGAGGGTTAGCATTAGGATTAGGGCTAGGGATAGGGATAGAGATAGGGTTAGGGTTAGAGTTAGGATTAGGTTGGGGGTTATAGACATGGTTATGGATCAGTAAAAGAGATAAGGGTAGGATTATGGTTCTAGATAGGGATAGGTTTAGGGATGGGTTTATGGTTAGGTTTAGGGATAGGGGTAGGGATAAGGATAGGGTTATGGATAGGGATAGGGATAGGGTTAGGGTTAACTTACATGTAGGGATAGGGATAATTTTAGGGTCAGAGTTAAAGTTATGGTTAGTGTTAGTGTTAGGTTTAGGGGTAGGGGTAGGAATAGGGTTAGTATTAAATTTAGTATTATGGTTAGGGTTAGGGACATAATAAGGATATGAAAAGGGTCATAATGAAGGTTAGGGTTAGGGATAGGGATGGGGATAGGGATAGGAATAGAATCATGGAAAGGGGAAAGGTTAGGTTATGATTAGGGTTAGTTTTGGGGTAAGGGTAGACATAGGTTTATGGATAAGGATAGGGATGGGATTAGGGTTAGCATTAGTGGTATGATAGGGATATTGTTAGGGTTAGGTTAGGGTTAGTGTTAGGCATAGAGATAGAGTTATGGATAAGGATAAATTTGGGTTAGGGCTAGACGTAGGGATATTACTAGGGTGAGGTTTAGGGTAAGGCTATGGCTAGGTTTAGGGATAGAGATAGGGATAGGTATACATTTATGGAAAGGGATTGGGTTAGGTTAAGGTTAAGGTAAGTTTAACTTTAAAGATAGTCATAGGGATAGCAATAGGGTTATGGATAGTGATAGCATTAGGATTAAGCTTAGGGTTAGGGACTGAGATAGGGATACAGACAGGGCTATATTTAAGATCATGGTTAGGGTCAAGGATATGAGGGATATGATATCATTGGAATAAGTGTAGGATTAGAGATAGGGATAAGGATAGGGGTAGGGACAGGTTTAGTGTTATGGTTAGGGTTAGGGTTTGGGATATGATAATTTTATGGATATGGTTAGGGTTAGGGCTACATTTAGGGTTAGGATTAAGGATAGGAATAGATACAGGTTTATGGATAGGGATAGAGTTGCCCTTAGGTTAATGGGTAGGTTTACTGTTAAGGATAAGAATAGGGTTGATGATAGAGTTAGGGTTAGGGTTAAAGATATGATAGGAATGTATTTAGAGTTAGTATTAGGGTTAGGGTTAAGGTTAAGATTTGGGAGAGTGATAGGAAAGAGTTAGGGTTATGAATAGTGATAGATTTAGGGTTAAGGTTACAGTTAGTTATAGGTTTAAGATTAGGTTTAGGGTTCAGTTTACAGTTATGGTTAGGTTTAGGGAACATGGACCATTCCCCAGACCACCTTTGCACGTCCACAGCTGGCTCCTAGGAAAGAGCACCTTTCACCCCTCCCCACATTGTCCAATCAGTTCCCCACATCCAACCACCCTTGCTGCTCTAATTGAAGTCTCATCTCCTCTGCTGCTTCTATCCAAGGGCTAGGGCTAGGGCTCGGGCAAGGGCCAGGGATAGTGTTAGGGCTACAGGATGGGCAAAGCCTAGATATTGGGTTATGGCTAGGGTTTTGATAGCAATATGGATAAGGTTAGGATTAGGTTTAGGTTTAGGGATAGGTATGGGGATAGACAAAGGGATATGCAAGGGGATAGGGTAAAGGTTAGGGTTAAGTTTGTGTTTAGGTATAGGGATAAGGTTAGGGTAAGGATAGGGATAGGGACAAGTTTAGGTTTAACATTTGGGTTAAGTTTAGGTTTAGGGTTAGGGTTAGGGATATCATAGGAATATGGATAGGGTTAGGTTTAGGGTTAGGATTAGGGACAGGGATAGGGATAGAGATAGGATTATGGATAGGGTAGAGTTAGGGTTAGGTTTAGTCTTTGGTTTAGGGATAGTGGTAGTGATAGGGAAAAGGATAGGGTTATGGCTACGGAGAGGTTAAGGTTGGGGTTAGGGATAGGGTTAGGCTTAGGGTTATGATTAAGGATAGGCATAGGGATAAGGATTGGGTTATGGCTAGTGATAGGTTTAGGGGAATGTCTAGTGTTAGGGTTAGTGGTAGGGAAAGGGTTAGGGTTAGGGAAAATGAACACTTCCCCAGCACAGGTTTTCATGCCCACAGCAATCCAGGTTTGCTTGCCCACAGTGGTCCTCCAGGGTAAGAGCATCCCCTCCCATCTCCCCATGCTGTCCATCCAGATCTCCACTCCCAAAACCTCAGCCTGACCCGACTGAAACCTCTCTGAAACCATCTTAATGTGTACTGGTCTTAAGGATAGAGCAAGAGCTAGGGCTAGTACTAGGGAAGGGCAATGACTGGGATATGGATAGGGTTAAGGTTAAGGTTAGGGTCAGTTTCAGGTTTACTGAGAGGGATAGGAATAGAGAGAGATTTATGGATAGGGGTAGGTTTACTGTTATAGTTTGGGTTACGTTTGGGTTAAGGTTAGGGATAAATACAGGGATAGGGATATGTATGGATAGGGTGAGGGTTCAGGTTGGGGTTATGCCTAAGGATAGGTGTAGGGAGACGGTTAGGGTTACAGTTAGAGTTTGTATTAGGCTTAGGTTAGGTATATGGTAGGGATATGGTTAGGGTTGGGGTAGTGTTAGGTATTGGTTTATTAGGATTAGGGATAGAGGTAAAGATAGAGATTCTGTTATAGACAGGGATAAGGTTAGGGTTAGGGCTAGAGATAGAGATAGGGCTAGGGCTATGGATACAGAGAGGATATTAGTGTTAATGTTTGGGTTAGGGTTAAGTCTAGGGATAGGTGTATGGATAGTGTTATGGATAGGGATAGTGTTGCAGTCAGGTTTAGGGTTAGTGTTAGGGATAGGTTTAGGAATTGGGATAGGGTTATGGATATGGATATGGTTAGGGTTAGGGCTAGGGCTAGGGCTAGGGATAGAGGTAAGGTTATTGATGAGCTATGGATTAAGGTTAGGGTTAGGCTTATGGAAATGGACCTTTCCCAGTCCAGATTTGATTGCCCACAATGGAACTTCTGAGAAAAAGCACACTGAAGCCACAACCCTCATTGTCCAGAAGATTCTCACTCAAAATCCCAAAGGCTGCCTATAGTGAAGCCTCTCTGAAAGTGCCTCCTACTGTGCTCATCCTAGAGCTACGGCTAAGGCTATTTCTATGACTAGGTCTATGGTGAAAGCTATGGCTAATGCTAGGGCTAGGGCTAGGGCTATATCTAGGGCTAGGACAAGTCCTATGATAAGAGATGGACAGGTTTAGGTTTAGGGTTAAGGTTAGGCTTTGGCTTAGGTTTAGAAATAGTGATAGGCAAATTATTATGGATAAGCATAAGGTTAGAGTTTGTGTTAGGGTTAAAGTTAGAGATAGAGATACTGTTAGGGTTAGGGTTAAGGTTACTCTTAGGATTAGGGTTAGGTTAGTTTTAGCATTGGGATAGGGAAAGTATGACTAGTGTTAGGGTCAGGGTTAGGTTTAGGTTTAGGCTTAGAGTTAGGGTTAGGCTTAGGATTGGGTTATGATGGATAGGGTTATGTTTAGGTTTAGGGTGATGGTTAAGGTTACAGTTAGGGTTCAGTTTGGTGTTACAGTTGGGGTTGGTGCTGGTTTTTTGGTTTAAGGTTATGTTTTCTTTATGGTTAGGGTTAGGGTTAGAGTTAGGGTTATGGTTAGGTTTGAGTTTGGTGTTTGGTTTGGGTTGGCTTTGGTGTTTGATTTACAGATAAGGCTAGTTTCTCAGTTAAGTTAGGCTTTGGTTTGGTGTTGGGGTTGTTTTTGGTTGGTGTTTGGTTTAGTGTTAGGTTTGGTGTTAGGTTTGGGTTTGGTGTTAGGTTTAGTATTAGGTAAAAGGTTAGGTCCAGTGAGGGTTAAGTTTATGGTTAGGGTTAAATTTAGGGTTATTCTTAGGTTTTAGGTTAGGGTTAGGATGATGCTTGAGGTTGTGGTTAGGGTTGGTGAAAGGGTTGGGGTTAGGGTTAGGTTTAAGGTTAGGTTAGGCTTAGGGTTAAGGTTGGTTTTGGATTAGGTGTAGGTTTGGAGATGGTATTGGGGTTAGGGATAGGTTTAGGTTGAGGTTGGGGTTAGTGTTATTGTTAGGGTTATGTTTACTGTTAGTGTCAGGTTTAGGGTAGGTGTGTTTTGTGTTGGGGTTGTGGGTGGGCTTATGGTTAGGGTTAGGATTGGGTTTGGGGTTAGGGTTGGATTTGGGGTTGGTGTTTGGGTTAGGTTTAGATTTAGGGTTATGTTTAGGGTTGGGGCTGGGTTTGGTTTTGGGGGTGAGGTTAATGTTACTGTTGAGTTTAGTGTTATGCTTCAATTTAGTGTTATGCTTAGTTTTGGGGTGGGTTTAGGTTGTGGATGGGGTTACGGTTAGTTTTAAAGTTTAGGTTTAGGGTTGTGATCTGGTTTGTGTTTGGTCTTTGGTTGGGGTTTTGGTTGGTTTTGCAGTTGTGGTTGAATTTGTATCTGCGGTTTTTGTTGGGATTAGGGTTGTGGTTGGTTTTGGAGGTAGGTTTAGTGTGAGTGTTAGGGTTAGGGTTAGGGTTAGATTTAGGTTTGTGGTTGGGGTTTGGGATGGGTTTGGTGTTTGGATTTGGTTTAGGGTTAGGTTTGAGTTTATGGCTGGGATTGGTGTTGGGGTTGGGCTTTAGTTTGGATTTAGATTTATGGTTTGGGTTTGGGTGAGGGTTGGTTTAGGTTACATTTAGGGTAATCATTTAATTTTAGGATTAGGATTGTGGTTGGTTTGGGGGTTGGTGTTGGTTTTAGTGTTGCAGTGGGTTTGGGTTTGGGGTTGGGTTTGGGGTTGTGGTTGATGCTGGGTTGGGTTTTGCATTAGGTTTAAGGTTAGAGTTAGGGTTATGTTTATGTCTAGGGTTAAGGTTAGGTTTGAGTTTGAGGATGGGGTTGTGTTTGTGGTTAAGTTTGATTTGGGGGTTTTGGTTTGGTTTAGCTTTAGTGCTAAAGATAAATATAGGGATAGGTTTGGGCTTGCTGGGGATAGGTTTTGCTTTATGTTTAGGGTAAGCGTTAGGCCTAAGTTGGGATAGCATTAGGGTTAGAGTTTGGATTGGGGTTGGAGGTAACATTGGGGTTGGGCTTGGTTCTGGAATTGGGGTTGGTTTTAGTGTTAGGGTTAGGTTTAGAGTGAGGGTTAGAGTTAGGGTTAGGGGTAGGTTTTGGGTTCCATTTTGGCTTGTGTTTGGGCTTAGGTTTAGGGTTTGGGTTGGAGTTAAAACCTAACCATAAATCCAATCCTAACATTAAAATTAATAACAGCTCCAATGCCAACAATTACCCAAAGCACAATGCCAAACATAACCATAATGGTAACACTAACCCTAAACCTAAACCTGAACCAAACCCTAAACTCTAACACAAAATTTAAGCCCTAATCTTAACTGCAAACCCAAACACAATCCTAACCCAAATCCCTACAAAAACCCAAACCCAAACTCAAAACAAACCTTAACAATAACCATAACCCTAACCCAAGCCATAACCTTAAAACTAACCCTAACATTAACCCAACCCCAATCCTATCCCCAAACCTAACCCTAACTGTAACTGTAGTCTTAAACGAAACCTAATCAAAACCCTAACCATAAACCTAAATCTAACACTAACACTAAAACTAAACCTAGCTCCAACCACAAACCGAAACCTATCCCTAAACCTAACCCTAACCCCAACAAAAACCCCAACCCCAAATTCAACACAAAACTCATCCACAACATAACCAAAACATAAACCTAATTTTAAACCTAAACACAACCCCAAATGCAAAACCAAAACCATCCCCAATGCCAACTGCAACCCCATCCAAAAACCCAACCCCCCAAAAAACTGAACCCCAAATGAAATCTTAACTGCAAGCATAACTGAAACCAAGCAAACCCAAACCCAACACTAAACCTAAACCCCAATTGTAACCATAAACGTAATGCTATTGATAACCCAAACACTAATGCTAACACTAAATCTAAACCCAACACCAAAACCAACCCAAAACCCCATCCCAACCTAACCCTAACCCTGAGCTTTACACAAAACCTAGACCTACTCCTAACCCTAACCTTAAGCCTAAACTTAATCCTAAACTGATTCATATCACTAATACTAATGCTAAACCTAAGTTTAAACCTAACCCTAACCTGAACTTTAAATCTAACCCTATCCACAATGACAACACTAACCCTAACCCTAAACCTAACCCTACATGTTATCCTAAATGTAACCTTAATCTAATCCTAACCCTCACCACAATCCCAACACCAAAAATACCTAAACCTAAGCAAACTCTAACTCTAACATTGCCCTAAACCTAATGTAACCATAACCCTAACACTGACACCATCACCAAACACAAACCCAATTCTAATGAAAACCCTAAACCCAAACCCAAACCTTATCCTATCCCTATACCTAAACATACTCCTAACCTCAACCCAAACCACAACCCCAACCTGAAACCTAAACCTAAACCTAAACTTAAACCTAAGAAGACATACCAAAACCCTAAACCAAACACATCCCAATGGAAAGTCTAACCCTAGCCTAACAATAGCCATAACCATAACCCTAAACCTAAACATTATCTCACCACAACCCCAATACTAACCCCAATCATAAATCTGACCCTAAACCTAACCCTAACCCTAACATTAACCCTAACCCCATCCCTAACCCTAAGTCTAAAACTAACCCTAATCCTAATGGTAAACCTAACACTAACCAGAACCCTAAACACAACCCCAAACCTAACCATAACCTGAACCCTTAACCTAACAACAGCCAGAACCCCAACCATAAACCTAATCATAAACAAACCCCTAACACTAAACCCAAACAAACCCCAACCACAAACTCAGCCCCAAACTGATCCCCAACTACAAAACCATAATGTGCCTCTTTGAAGGTATTTTGTTGGCCAAAACACCATTATCTTTGATGAATTCTTGTGTGGGCAAATGCATTAATGTTCAGCTTGGGCCTTGATTTTTTAATAGAGCACCATATGCTCAGACAGAAAGAGTGAGCTTGCTACAGCAAAGGGGAACACTTTGCAGAATACACAGGTGTTGAGAGAGGAGCTGCAGTTTATATAGATATTTTGGAGAAGGCCTTTGAAGGCAGATTTTTGCTCCAGAGATGCTAAGAGAGGATAAATGCCCCAAAAGCAACTAAGAGTGACTTGTTTGATGAGCTGCAGCCTAGAGAAAAACTTCTTTAGAGAAAGCCATTTTGAAACCAGAACTCTGGAGCAGATGCCAGCCATGTGCTTCACAGATAACAGAGGTTTTCTGGACACCATTTGGCCATCCTCCAGTGAAGGTACCCGATTGTTGATGACTTACCTTGGACACTTTATGGCCTTAAAACTGTAACTTTGTAAACAATTAAATGCCCTTTTTAAAAGCCAATCAGGAGGAGGAACCTAAGATGGTGGCTAGGTGAGACAGAGTTAAAAACACCTCCGTGGAAAACACTAGATAAAAATCCAGAAAGTGACCCAGAACACCACTTCCAGAGTAGCACCAGCCAAACAAGTTCTGCTAAAGCCACAGGGAATGTGCATTTGGTGAAATCAGGAGTCTGCATTCTGAAATGAGTGAGTGAGACAGCTGAGTCCCTTGGCCATGCTGTGGTATGGGGAAATGGTGGGTTGGCATTTAAAAAAAAAAATAAGCCCAAGAACAGCTGCAGATAAGATGGGAGTGGTCTGGACTAATGCCTCCGTGTCTGGGGTAGAGGATACCTCTTCCCACACCCACTCCTGATTGTCTTGGGTCCAGGGGAGCAAAGGGGAGATGCACAACTTGCAGCTGTCTCCCCAGTGGGCAGGGCTAATCCTTCCTGGGGCCAAATACACAGCACAGAGCCAAACCAAGAAACCCAGCCTCGCAGCCATCTCCCCAGTGGGTGGGGCTACTCCTCCCTGGGGCCAAACATACAACACAGAGCTGAGCCAAGAAACCTAGCCTTGCAGCTGTCTCCCCAGCTGGTGGGGCTACTCCTGCCTGGGGGCAACACTCAGCACAGAGCTGAGCCAAGAAACCCAGCCTCGCAGCTGTCTCCCCAGTGGGTGGGGCTACTCCTGCCCAGGGCCAAACACACAGCACAGAGCTGAGACTAGAAACCCAGCCTGACAGGGAGTCTTTCCTGCAGCACTGCTTATATGACACAATATTGGCTGTGGACAGCGGCCTTGAATACACCCATGGCTGATTGTCCCAGAGCTGGGAGAGCAGAGCTGTGCAGAAAGGGGGAAGTTAACACATCCCATTCAACCACTTTTGAAGTGGGCTGGGAATGCCCCTACACATCCTGGTGGCCCAGGGCTTCTCTCGAGGCCGTTGCTCAATTGTGATGTGGCACGGCCCTCCCCCCCAGCAGAGGTCCTGGAAAAACACAGCAGGGAGGGGGGAATGACCCAGAAATCCCAGGGAACCTACACCAACACCAAGGATTTTTGTGTCAGTGGCAGAGAACAGCCTTAAATCTCCAGGAACACCAGGGAAGTTTGGTTATTAAACCTGCTCTTCCTCCTTAACTGCTCAGGCTCACACCCCTCATTGAGGGCAGACAGCACCGACAACACACCCAAATTAAGTACACCAATTGGACCCCAAAAGAATCAGATCCCCACACACCACAAAGTTGGGGAGAACTGACTTGAGGGGAATAAGTGACTCACAGACACAATCTGCTGGTTAGTTAAAGTGCATGTCATCAAGCTGCAATTCTAACAAATTAAAGATCAAGTAAAGCAAATGCCAAGAGGCCAAAAACAATAGAAAATCTTAAAGCATATGATAAAACCAGATGACATGGAGAACCCAAACCCAAACACTCAAATCAAAAAGTTCAAAGACACACAGTTCCTGGCAGACTTAATCAAAGAACTACAAACAGGCAATGAGAGCATGGCACAGGATATAAAAGACTTGAAGAAGAGCATGGTGCAGAATATAAAAGACATAAGGAAGACCCTAGAAGAGCATAAAGAAGATATTGCAAGAGTAAATAAAAAAAATAGAAGATCTTATGGAAATTAAAGAAACTGTAGGCCAAATTAAAACGACTCTGGATACTCATAATACAAGATTAGAGGAAGTTGAACAACTTAGCCTCCTCGAGGAGCACAGAACAGAAAATGAAAGAACAAAAGAAAGAATGGGGAAAAAATTGAAAAAATTGAAATGGATCTCAGAGATATGATAGATAACATAAAATGTCCAAATTTAAGACTCATTGGTGTCCCAGAAAGGGAAGAGAAGGGTAAAGATCTAGAAAGAGTATTCAATGAAATTGTTGGGGAAAAATTCCCAAACCTTCTACACAGTATAAATACACAAAGCATAAATGCCCATCAAACTCCAAATAGAATAAATTCAAACAAACCCACTCCAAGACATATTCTGATCAGACTGCCAAATACTGAAGAGAAAGAGCAAGTTCTGAAAGAAGCAAGAGAAAAGCAATTCACCACATACAAAGGAAACAACATAAGACTAAATAATGACTACTCAGCAGCCACCATGGAGGCGAGAAGGCAGTGGCAAGACATAATTAAAATTCTGAGACAGAAAAATTTCCACCCAAGAATACTTTATCCAGCAAAATTCTCCTTCAAATTTGAGGGAGAGCTTAAAGTTTTCACAGGCAAACAAATGCTGAGAGAGTTTGCTAATAAAAGACCTGCCCTACTTCAGATACTAAGGCAAGCCCTACTGACAGAGAAACAAAGAAATGAGAGAGATATAGAGACTTTTAACAGACATATATAGAATATTACATCCCAGGTCACTGGGACACACGTTCTTCACTAGTGATCACGGATCTTTCTCCAGAATGGACTGTATGCGGGGACATAAAAGCAAGCCTCAATAAAATAAAAAATAAAAAAGTGAATTTGTTCAAAGCACATTCTCTGACCACAATGGAATACAAATAGAAGCTAATGACCATCAGAGACTTGGAGAATTCACAAACATCTGAAGGATAAAAAAGAGGGGGAAATGACAACATTCCCAGATAATCAAAAGCTGAGGGACTTCATCACCAGTAGATCAGTCTTAAGCAGGCTGAAAGGAAGGGGCACTAAACAATTGACTGAAATCACATGAAGAAATAAAGAGTTCCAGTAAAGATCACATGGTAAATATAAAGACCAATACTACTGTATTGTTGATTTATAACTCCACTATTTACTTCCTACAGGATCTAAAATACATAAGCTGTAATGATAAATTGGTGGTTTTGGACTCAATGTAAAATATGTAATTTTTCACAAGAACTACATAAAGGTGGGGGAATGGAGGAGTATAGGAACACAGTTTACATGTCCTAATGAAGTTAAGTTGGTATCAAAGAAAAACAAGATTGTTATAGATTTAAGATGTTAAATTTAAGCCCCATGGTAAACACAAAGAAAGTATCAGAGAATATGACCAAAGAGATGAAAAGTAGAGTAGGGGTTCCAAGAAGTGGGGGAAGGGGCATTGGAGAGTTAAGAAATGAGAGTAAGGTTTTTGTTTGGGGTGAAGGGAAACTTCTAGAAAGACACACAGTTCCTGGCAGAATTAATTAAAGAACTACAGACAGGCAATGAGAGCATGGCATGGGATACAAAAGACTTGAAGAAGAGCATGGCACAGAATACAAAAGACATAAAGAAGGAATGATAGGGAGGGGTGGAATAGGAAGATTTAGGCTATATATATATCTTTCCACAATTGAAAAAAAAATAAAGACAATCTAAATAGATGACAATTAAATGCCAAGGATGATCCTGGATGTGACCTGAGGTCGGAGGAGAGGAGGCTCAAAGGAACACAGATGGGACACAAGAAAAAAAAAAAGGAAATATAGAATGCAAGCTTTATATCAATGTTGAATTTCTTGAACTTCTTAACTGCATTTAATGAGATTGCATAAAATAATATTCTTGTCCATGGGAAAGGTATATGTGAATTATAATGTTTGTTCAAAGATATGTGCAGCTTGCTCTCATATGTTCAGAGGACAGAGCAATAGATGATGGGTGTAAGGGAGGGAGGGAGGGAGAGAGGGAGGGAAAGAAAGAGACAGTGGTGTGACAGGATCTTAAAGGTGATGGATTGGGGTATGAGGGGAGGGGGGTCAGGGTATGATGGAGTTCTATGTATGGAGTTTCTACTGTTTTTGCAACTGTTCCTGTAAGATTGAACTTATTTCAACATAAAATTTATTATAAAAAATAATAATGGAGGAGGCGGGGCAAGATGGCAGACTGGTGAGCTGTATGTTTTAGTTACTCTTCCAGGAAAGTAGGTAGAAAGCCAGGAACTGCGTGGACTGGACACCACAGAGCAATCTGACTTTGGGCATACTTCATACAACACTCATGAAAACGTGGAACTGCTGAGATCAGCGAAATCTGTAAGTTTTTGCGGCCAGGGGACCCGCGCCCCTCCCTGCCAGGCTCAGTCCCGTGGGAGGAGGGGCTGTCAGCTCCGGGAAGGAGAAGGGAGAACTGCAGTGGCAGCCCTTATTGGAAACTCATTCTGCTGATCCAAACTCCAACCATAGATAGACGGAGACCAGATACCAGAGAATCTGAGAGCAGCCAGCCCAGCAAAGAGGAGACAGGCATAGAAAAAAAAACAACACGAAAAACTCCAAAATAAAAGCGGAGGATTTTTGGAGTTCTGGTGAACATAGAAGGGGGAAGGGCAGAGCTCAGGCCGGAGCCCAGGCCCTGAGGCGCATATGCAAATCCCGAAGAAAAGCTGATCTCTCTGCCCTGTGGACCTTTCCTTAATGGCCCTGGTTGCTTTGTCTCTTAGCATTTCAATAACCCATTAGATCTCTGAGGAGGGCCCTTTTTTTTTTTTTTTAACCTTTTTTCTTTTTCTAAAACAATTACTCTAATAAGCCCAATACAGAAAGCTTCAAAGACCTGCAATTTGGGCAGGTCAAGTCAAGAGCAGAACTAGGAGAGCTCTGAGACAAAACGCAATAATCCAGTGGCTGAGAAAATTCACTAAACACCACAAATTCCCAAGAAAAGGGGGGTGTCCGTTCACAGCCATCATCCTGGTGGACAGGAAACACTCCTGCCCATCGCCAGCCCCATAGCCCAGAGCTGCCCCAGACAACCCAGTGTGACGGAAGTGCTTCAAATAACAGGCACACACCACAAAACTGGGCGTGGACATTAGCCTTCCCTGCAGCCTCAGCTGATTGTCCCAGAGTTGGGAAGGTAGAGCAGTGTGAATTAACAAAGCCCCAATCAGCCATCATTTCAGCAGACTGGGAGCCTCCCTACACAGCCCAGCAGCCCAGAACTGCTCTGGGGGGACGGCACTCACCTGTGACATAGCACAGTCATCCCTCAACAGAGGACCAGGGGGTGCACGGCCTGGAAGAGGGGCCCACTTGCAAGTCTCAGGAGCCATACGCCAATACCAAGGACTTGTGTGTCAGTGGCAGAGACAAACTGTGGCAGGACTGAACTGAAGGATTAGACTACTGCAGCAGCCTTAAAACTCTAGGATCACCAGGGAGATTTGATTGTTAGAGCCACCCCACCTCCCTGACTGCCCAGAAACACGCCCCATATACAGGGCAGGCAACACCAACTACACATGCAAGCTTGGTACACCAATTGGACCCCACAAGACTCACTCCCCCACTCACCAAAAAGGCTAAGCAGGGGAGAACTGGCTTGTGGAGAACAGGTGGCTCGTGGACGCCACCTGCTGGTTAGTTAGAGAAAGTGTACTCCATGAAGCTGCAGATCTGATAAATTAGAGATAAGGACTTCAATTGGTCTATAAATCCTAAAAGAACCCTATCAAGTTCAGCAAATGCCACGAGGCCAAAAACAACAGAAAATTATAAAGCATATGAAAAAACCAGACGATATGGATAACCCAAGCCCAAGCACCCAAATCAGAAGACCAGAAGAGACACAGCACCTAGAGCAGCTACTCAAAGAACTAAAGATGAACAATGAGACCATAGTACAGGAGACAATGGAAATCAAGAAGACCCTAGAAGAGCATAAAGAAGACATTGCAAGACTAAATAAAAAAATGGATGATCTTATGGAAATTAAAGAAACTGTTGACCAAATTAAAAAGATTCTGGACACTCATAGCACAAGACTAGAGGAAGCTGAACAACGAATCAGTGACCTTGAAGATGACAGAATGGAAAATGAAAGCATAAAAGAAAGAATGGGGAAAAAAATTGAAAAAATTGAAATGGACCTCAGGGATATGATAGATAATATGAAACGTCCAAATATAAGACTCATTGGTGTTCCAGAAGGGGAAGGAAAGGGTAAAGGTCTAGGAAGAGTATTCAAAGAAATTGTTGGGGAAAATTTCCCAAATCTTCTAAACAACATAAATACACAAATCATAAATGCTCAGCAAACCCCAAATAGAATAAATCCAAATAAACCCACTCCGAGACATATACTGATCACACTGTCAAACACAGAAGAGAAGGAGCAAGTTCTGAAAGCAGCAAGAGAAAAGCAATTCACCACATACAAAGGAAACAGCATAAGACTAAGTAGTGACTACTCAGCAGCCACCATGGAGGCGAGAAGGCAGTGGCACGATATATTTAAAATTCTGAGTGAGAAAAATTTCCAGCCAAGAATACTTTATCCAGCAAAGCTCTCCTTCAAATTTGAGGGAGAGCTTAAATTTTTCACAGACAAACAAATGCTGAGAGAACTTGCTAACAAGAGACCTGCCCTACTGGAGATACTCAAGGGAGCCCTACAGACAGAGAAACAAAGAAAGGACAGAGAGACTTGGAGAAAGGTTCAGTACTAAAGAGATTCGGTATGGGTACAATAAAGGATATTAATAGACAGAGGGGAAAAATATGACAAACATAAACCAAAGGATAAGATGGCTGATTCAAGAAATGCCTTCACGGTTATAACATTGAATGTAAATGGATTAAACTCCCCAATTAAAAGATATAGATTCGCAGAATGGATTAAAAAAAAATGAACCATCAATAAGTTGCATACAAGAGACTCATCTTAGACACAGGGACACAAAGAAACTGAAAGTGAAAGGATGGAAAAAAATATTTCATGCAAGCTACAGCCAAAAGAAAGCAGGTGTAGCAATATTAATCTCAGATAAAATAGACTTCAAATGCAGGGATGTTTTGAGAGACAAAGAAGACCACTACATACTAATAAAAGGGGCAATTCAGCAAGAAGAAATAACAATCGTAAATGTCTATGCACCCAATCAAGGTGCCACAAAATACATGAGAGAAACACTGGCAAAACTAAAGGAAGCAATTGATGTTTCCACAATAATTGTGGGAGACTTCAACACATCACTCTCTCCCATAGATAGATCAACCAGACAGAAGACCAATAAGAAAATTGAAAACCTAAACAATCTCATAAATGAATTAGATTTAACAGACATATACAGGACATTACATCCCAAATCACCAGGATACACATACTTTTCTAGTGCTCATGGAACTTTCTCCAGAATAGATCATATGCTGGGACATAAAACAAGCCTCAACAAATTTAAAAAGATCGAAATTATTCAAAGCACATTCTCTGACCACAATGGAATACAATTAGAAGTCAATAACCATCAGAGACTTAGAAAATTCACAAATACCTGGAGGTTAAACAACACACTCCTAAACAATCAGTGGGTTAAAGAAGAAATAGCAAGAGAAATTGCTAAATATATAGAGACAAATGAAAATGAGAACACAACATACCAAAACCTATGGGATGCAGCAAAAGCAGTGCTGAGGGGGAAATTTATAGCACTAAATGCATATATTAAAAAGGAAGAAAGAGCCAAAATCAAAGAACTAATGGATCAACTGAAGAAGCTAGAAAATGAACAGCAAACCAATCCTAAACCAAGTAGAAGAAAAGAAATAACAAGGATTAAAGCAGAAATCAATGAAATAGAGAACAAAAAAAAACAATAGAGAGGATAAATATCACCAAAAGTTGGTTCTTTGAGAAGATCAACAAGATTGACAAGCCCCTAGCTAGACTGACAAAATCAAAAAGAGAGAAGACCCATATAAACAAAATAATGAATGAAAAAGGTGACATAACTGCAGATCCTGAAGAAATTAAAAAAATTATGAGAGGATACTATGAACAACTGTATGGCAACAAACTGGATAATGTAGAGGAAATGGAAAATTTCCTGGAAACATATGAACAACCTAGACTGACCAGAGAAGAAATAGAAGACCTCAACCAACCCATCACAAGCAAAGAGATCCAATCAGTGATCAAAAATCTTCCCACAAATAAATGCCCAGGGCCAGATGGCTTCACAGGGGAATTCTACCAAACTTTCCAGAAAGAACTGACACCAATCTTACTCAAACTCTTTCAAAACATTGAAGAAAATGGAACACTACCTAACTCATTCTATGAAGCTAACATCAATCTAATACCAAAACCAGGCAAAGATGCTACAAAAAAGGAAAACTACCGGCCAATCTCCCTAATGAATACAGATGCAAAAATCCTCAACAAAATACTTGCAAATCGAATCCAAAGACACATTAAAAAAATCATACACCATGACCAAGTGGGGTTTATTCCAGGCATGCAAGGATGGTTCAACATAAGAAAATCTATCAATGTATTACAACACATTAACAAGTCAAAAGGGAAAAATCAATTGATCATCTCAATAGATGCTGAAAAAGCATTTGACAAAATCCAACATCCCTTTTTGATAAAAACACTTCAAAAGGTAGGAATTGAAGGAAACTTCCTCAACATGATAAAGAGCATATATGAAAAACCCACAGTCAGCATAGTACTCAATGGTGAGAGACTGAAAGCCTTCCCTCTAAGATCAGGAACAAGACAAGGATGCCCGCTATCACCACTGTTATTCAACATTGTGCTGGAAGTGCTAGCCAGGGCAATCCGGCAAGACAAAGAAATAAAAGGAATCCAAATTGGAAAAGAAGAAGTAAAACTGTCATTGTTTGCAGATGATATGATCTTATATCCAGAAAACCCTGAGAAATCGACAATACAGCTACTAGAGCTAATAAACAAATTTAGCAAAGTAGCGGGATACAAGGTTAATGCACATAAGTCAGTAATGTTTCTATATGCTAGAAATGAACAAACTGAAGAGACACTCAAGAAAAAGATACCATTTTCAATAGCAACTAAAAAAATCAAGTACCTAGGAATAAACTTAACCAAAGATGTAAAAGACCTATACAAAGAAAACTACATAACTCTACTAAAAGAAATAGAAGGGGACCTTAAAAGATGGAAAAATATTCCATGTTCATGGATAGGAAGGCTAAATGTCATTAAGATGTCAATTCTACCCAAACTCATCTACAGATTCAATGCAATCCCAATCAAAATTCCAACAACCTACTTTGCAGACTTGGAAAAGCTAGTTATCAAATTTATTTGGAAAGGGAAGATGCCTCGAATTGCTAAAGACACTCTAAAAAAGAAAAACGAAGTGGGAGGACTTACACTCCCTGACTTTGAAGCTTATTATAAAGCCACAGTTGCCAAAACAGCATGGTACTGGCACAAAGATGTACATATAGATCAATGGAATCGAACTGAGAATTCGGAGATAGACCCTCAGATCTATGGCCGACTTATCTTTGATAAGGCCCCCAAAGTCACTGAACTGAGTCATAATGGTCTTTTCAACAAATGGGGCTGGGAGAGTTGGATATCCATATCCAAAAGAATGAAAGAGGACCCCTACCTCAGACCCTACACAAAAATTAACTCAAAATGGACCAAAGATCTCAATATAAAAGAAAGTACCATAAAACTCCTAGAAGATAATGTAGGAAAACATCTTCAAGACCTTGTATTAGGCGGCCACTTCCTAGACTTTACACCCAAAGCACAAGCAACAAAAGAGAAAATAGATAAATGGGCACTCCTCAAGCTTAGAAGTTTCTGCACCTTAAAGGAATTTCTCAAAAAGGTAAAGAGGCAGCCAACTCAATGGGAAAAAATTTTTGGAAACCATGTATCTGACAAAAGACTGATATCTTGCATATATAAAGAAATCCTACAACTCAATGACAATAGTACAGACAGCCCAATTATAAAATGGGCAAAAGATATGAAAAGACAGTTCTCTGAAGAGGAAATACAAATGGCCAAGAAACACATGAAAAAATGTTCAGCTTCACTAGCTATTAGAGAGATGCAAATTAAGACCACAATGAGATACCATCTAACACCGGTTAGAATGGCTGCCATTAAACAAACAGGAAACTACAAATGCTGGAGGGGATATGGAGAAATTGGAACTCTTATTCATTGTTGGTGGGACTGTATAATGGTTCAGCCACTCTGGAAGTCAGTCTGGCAGTTCCTTAGAAAACTAGATATAGAGTTACCATTCGATCCAGCAATTGCACTTCTCGGTATATACCTGGAAGATCGGAAAGCAGTGACACGAACAGATATCTGCACGCCAATGTTCATAGCAGCATTATTCACAATTGCCAAGAGATGGAAACAACCCAAATGTCCTTCAACAGATGAGTGGATAAACAAAATGTGGTATATACACACTATGGAATACTACGCGGCAGTAAGAAGGAACGATCTCGTCAAACATATGACAACATGGATGAACCTTGAAGACATAATGCTGACCGAAATAAGACAGGCACAAAAAGAAAAATATTATATGCTACCACTAATGTGAACTTTGAAAAATGTAAAACAAATGGTTTATAATGTAGAATGTAGGGGAACTAGCAATAGAGAGCAATTAAGGAAGGGGGAACAATAATCCAAGAAGAACAGATAAGCTATTTAACGTTCTGGGGATGCCCAGGAATGACTATGGTCTGCGAATTTCTGATGGATATAGTAGGAGGAATTTCACAGAAATGTTGCTATATTAGGTAACTTTCTTGGGGTAAAGTAGGAACATGTTGGAAGTTAAGCAGTTATCTTAGGTTAGTTGTCTTTTTCTTACTCCCTTGTTATGGTCTCTTTGAAATGTTCTTTTATTGTATGTTTGTTTTCTTTTTAACTTTTTTTTTTCATACAGTTGATTTAAAAAAGAAGGGAAAGTTAAAAAAAAAAAAAAAGAAAAACAGGGGAAAAAAAAAAAGATGTAGTGCCCCCTTGAGGAGCCTGTGGAGAATGCAGGGGTATTCGCCTACCCCACCTCCATGGTTGATAACGTGACCACAGACATAGGGGACTGGTGGTTTGATGGGTTGAGCCCTCTACCACAGGTTTTACCCTTTGGAAGACGGTTGCTGCAAAGGAGAGGCTAGGCCTCCCTATGGTTGTGCCTAAGAGCCTCCTCCCGAATGCCTCTTTGTTGCTCATATGTGGCCCTGTCTCTCTACCTAAGCCAACTTGGAAGGTGAAATCACTGCCCTCCCCCCTACGTGGGATCAGACACCCAGGGGAGTGAATCTCCCTGGCAACGTGGAATATGACTTGCGGGGAGGAATGTAGACCTGGCATCGTGGGATGGAGAACATCTTCTTGACCAAAAGGGGGATGTGAAAGGAAATGAAATAAGCTTCAGTGGCAGAGAGATTCCAAAAGGAGCTGAGAGGTCACTCTGGTGAGCACTCTTATGCACACTTTAGACAACCCTTTTTAGGTTCTAAAGAATTGGGGTAGCTGGTGGTGGATACCTGAAACTATCAAACTACAACCCAGAACCCATGAATCTCGAAGAGAGTTGTATAAAAATGTAGCTTATGAGGGGTGACAATGGGATTGGGAAAGCCATAAGGACCACACTCCACTTTGTCTAGTTTATGGATGGATGAGTAGAAAAATAGGGGAAGGAAACAAACAGACAAAGGTACCCAGTGTTCTTTTTTACTTCAATTGCTCTTTTTCACTCTAATTATTATTCTTATTATTTTTGTGTGTGTGCTAATGAAGGTGCCAGGGATTGATTTAGGTGATGAATGTACCACTATGTAATGGTACTGTAAACAATCGAAAGTACGATTTGTTTTGTATGACTGCGTGGTATGTGAATATATCTCAATAAAATGAAGATTAAAAAAAATAATAATAATAATAATACAAGGATATAAGGGGTATAGGATTTTTGTTCCTTTGTTTTCAAAATAAATGAGAACATTCTCATATTGACTGTGGTGGTGAATGCATAACTGTGATTATTACAAGGGCCATTGATTTTATACATAGGATGGATTGTATGGTGTGGGAATAAAACTGTTTAAAGAGAAAAAAAGCCAATCCATTTCTGGTGTTTTGTGAAAAAACAGCATTAGCAAACTGGAAAACATCCCTAACACTAACCCCAAACTCAACCCAACCCTTACCCTAGCCATAACCTTATACCTAACCCTAAACAAAACCCAATCATAAGCCCAAAATTAAACTTAAACCCAACCCCAAAACAAACCCCAAACTGAAACCAAAATCTAATCCTAAACTTAACCCGAAGCCTAACTCTAACCCTAATCATAACCCCAACCTTAACCTTAAACCCAACCCCAAAGAAACCCAATACAATCCTCAACACTTACTTTAACCATAAACCCTAACCTTAATGAAAATGCCATCCACAGCCTAAACTGAATCCAAATCCTAAGACATAACTTAACCCTAAAACTAAACCTAACCCTAAGCCTAACCCTAACTAACCCAAACCCAAACCCAGCCCCAAACCTAATCCTAAACCTAACCCTAAATCTAACCATAACCCAAAACTCAACCACAACCCCAAACCCAACCCCAACCACAAATCCAGCCACAACTCTTACCCCAACCTAACCCTAAAACTAACCCTAAACTTAACACCTACCCCAAATATAATCCTAATATTGACTCTATAACTCACCCTAAATTTTATCCCAACCCAAAATCTAACCCCAAACCCAAAGCAAACCCCAAATGTAACACTAACTCTAAAACTAAATCTAATCCCAAACATAACCCTAACCCTAAAACTAAATCTAACCTCAATATCAACACAACCATATTCCCAGACACAACCTCAAACATGACTCCAAACCATAACTTAACCCTAAACCTAAACCAATCTCAAACCTAACCCAAACCCCAAACTGAGCACTAACACTAACTTTAAGTGCAAACCTAAACTCAAGCCCAACTGTAAACATAAACCCAACCCTAACCCAAAACATATACCTAACACCAACACTTACACTTAACCTAACCCTATGTCTATCCCTAAATTTTACTCAAACCCTAAACCTAACCACAACCACAAACCCAACCCTAACCTTACCATAGCCCTAACCCTAACCCTAACTTTAACCCAACCAAGACACCAAACACAAATTCAAACCCAATCCCAAATAAAACCACAACTGCAAACTGAACCCAACCCCACCCTAACCCTAACCTATGCTTAACCTTAAACCTAATTTTAAAACTAGCCAAAAACCCAAGCCCAAACCCATCACCAGCCCAAACCCTTACACTAAAAGTAATCATAACCCCAACACCAATACTAATCTCAAACCTATCACTAACCCTAACATAACCCCTACCCAAAAACCAAAAAACAAAACCCTATCCCTAAACTTAACACTAACACTAAAACTAACCCTAACACTAACCCCAATGTAAAACCTAACCCTTACCCTATCCCTAACCTTAGCACTAATCCCAAGTGAAACACCAACTCCAAATTCAATCCTGACCCCAAACCCAACCTAACCCTAAACATAACCCTAAACATAATACTAACCTGAAAACTAACCACAGCCCCAAAACCAAAGCCAAACACAGCCCCAACCACAAACCCAAGGACAACCCCAAACACAAACACAAACCATATCCCAAGCCCAACCTGAACCCTAACCCAACACTAACCCCAACAAAACCCCTACACCAACATGAACCCTAACCCTAATCCTAACACTTATGCCAAACCTAATCCTAACCCTTAATCTAACCCCAACCCCAACACTAACCCCAAATATAAACCTCTCCCTAAGCTTAATATTAACCCTAACACTAACACTAAACCTAACCCCAACCCTAACCCTAACCCTAACCCTAAACTTAACCCTAAACCCAATGCTGACCCTAACCCTAGGCCTAAACCTTACCCTATCCTTAACCCTAACCCTAAAACTAAGCACAAACCATCACTAACCCTAAATCTACACTTAAGACTAAACATAATCCTAACCATAAACTTAACCCTAACCACAACCAAGACCACAACCCTAAATCTAAACCTAATCTTATCCCTAAACAGAAGGTTAAACCTCCCAA
The DNA here is from genome assembly GCF_015220235.1 of Choloepus didactylus. Lineage (NCBI taxonomy): Eukaryota > Metazoa > Chordata > Mammalia > Pilosa > Megalonychidae > Choloepus > Choloepus didactylus. The sequence goes on from NC_051324.1 coordinate 14,974,857, forward strand.
AAAACCCAACTGAAACTCAACCCAAAACAGAACCCAAACACAAACCCAACCCTAACACCAATGCAAAACACACCAACCACAATAACCCTAACCCTAAACCTATCCCTAATTATAAGCCAAAGGCATATCCTAAACCCAAACTTAACCCTAACCCTGACCCCAAACCCAATACCAACTTCAATGAAGCCCCATCCCTAAATCTAAAATTAAGCCTAACCCTAACCCTAAACCAATGCAACCCAACCCCTACACCAAGAACTGCAAACCCAATCTGAACACCCACCCCAACCCCAACCTTAACACTAACCCTAAACCTAACCCTAAACCTAACCATAACTTCAACCTAACCCTAACACCAAACGCAACCCCAACCCCAACCCAAGCTTAACCCTAATCCCAAACATAAATATAACACTAAACACAACCCAAACTCAAATGCAAACCTAAACCTAACCCTAACCCTAACCCAAACCTAATCCTAATGCTAACCCTAAACCTAACCCTATCCCCATCCCTAACCTATCCATATACATAACCCTAACCCTAACACTATCCCTATATGAATTACTGTATATATATATACCTCTCACTATCACTATAACCATCCTTAACTTTAATCCTTACCATAACCCTAAACTTAGCACTAAACCTAACCCTAACCTTAACCCTAACCATAACCCATGACCATAACCCACACACCTGAACCCAATCCAACCCCAAACATAATACTAAATATAAACCTAACCTTAACCCTAACCTTAAATATAACCCAACCCCAACTCCAACAATTAACCAAGTACCAACCACAAACCTGCCAAAAAACTTACCCTAAACCTAACTCTAACTCTAACCCAAACCCCAACCCTAATGTTAATCCAAATCCTAAACTTTATGCTAACTACAACCACAACCACAGCTAACACCAACCCCAACCCCAAACCTAAAGCTAACACTAACCCTAGCTCTAAACATAACCCTAACAATAACCATAATTCTAACCCCAAACCTAAACCAAAACCAAAACCTAAACATAACCCTAAACCTATCTCTAACCCTAACCTCAACAACCTCAACACAAAATCCAACCCCCAAACCAAATATAACCCTAACACTAAACCTAAAGGAAACCACAACCATAACCCTAACCCCAACCTCAAACTCGACCACAACCCCAAGCATAAACCTACCCCTAACCCTAATTCTAAATCTAAAACTTACCCTAATATAACCCCAAACCCAAGCCCAAAACCAAAGCCAACAAAAATTCCAACCCCAAACTCAAACCAAATCCAAACCCTAACCATAACCCTGAATAAAACCCTAACTCCAAATCCAACCCCAAAGACAATGCCAAGCACAAACCCAACCCCAAATACAAATGAACCCAAACCCTAACCCTAACCCTACCTTAAGTGTAATAATTAACCAAACCCTAAATGTAATCTGACCTCAACCACAACCCCAACCTCAAACTTACTCAAACCTCTAACTTAACCATAACCCTAACACTAACCCTAAACCTAAACTTAAACCTAAACACAAACCCTAGACTAGACATAACTCTAAACCCCAATCAAAACCTAACCCTAACTGCAACCCTAAACCCAAAACCAACACTAGCCCTAGTCCTAAATCTAAACTTAAATGTAACCCTAACTTAAACCCTGGCATGACACCAACACTTACCCTAATCTTAATTGTAAGCCCAAACCTAACCAAAACATAATCCTGAAACCAAATCCAAACCAAAACACAAACAAAAACCAAATCTTAACCCTAACTGTAATGCTAGCCCAAACATAAAGCTAACTCTAACCCTAACAGTAACACTAAACACAAAACTAAAATAATCCATAACCATAACCCTAACCCCAACTCCAACAATTAACCAAGTACCAACCACAAACCTGCCAAAAAACTTACCCTAAACCTTAAACATAACCTTGCCCCAAACCTTAACCCAAAACATAAACCTAACACTAACCCTAATCCTAACCCAAGTCACACCCCAAAGCCAACACCAATCCAATCCAAACACCTAACTGAACTGCAATCCCAACTCAAAGCCTAACCCTAAACCTAAGACTAACCCTAATCCTAAACCTAACTTAAACTCTAATGCTAACCCTCACCATAACCACAACCCTAAACCTAACCCTACACCTATCGCTAACCCTAACCCCAACACCAACCTCAACCGCAAACTGAATGTCATCCACAATCCAAGCCTTAACCCTAACCCTAGCCCTAAACCTAAACCTACAGCCAACTCTAAAACTAAACCCAAACCCAAACCTAAGCTAACCACAACCCTAACACTGACCCTAACCTACAACCAAACCCAACACCAAATCCAAACCCAATCTCATCAAAAAGTTATCACTAACCTGAAATCTAACACAAACTTAAACTTACTCCAAACACCTACTACAAACCCAACACTAACATCAACATCAACACCAAACCAAATGCAAACCCAATGAACCTAAACCTAACCCTAACCCTAACCTTAGCCCTAACCCAAACCTAACCCCAACTGTAACTGCAACCCCAATCCTAAACATAAAACTAACACTAACCCTTAGCCTTACCATAAATTTAACTCTAATCCTATCCCCAATATTATCCCTAACCCTAAACCTAAACCCCAAAAATGAACTGAATGCAAAACCCAACCTGAAACTCAACTCCAAACTCATACCCAACCCATGAGTAAGTTAACTCATACTTAACCCTAACCCTAACCCTAACCCTAACCCATAGCCCTAACACAAACCTAACCCTAAACCTAAACATAAACCTACCTAAACCCTTACCTTATCCCTAACTGTAGCCCCAACCCTAACACAAATATCAACACCAACCCAAACCTTAAACTTCACATTCACCCTAACCCTAGCACTAAATCTAACCCTTTCACTAACATGAAACCTAACCCTAAACACAAACCAAAACCTAATGTAACACTAGCTGTAAACCAAACCCTAACCCTAAAATTAAACCCAACACCAACACCAACACTAAACCCATCCCAAACACTAAACTTAAACCTAAGCATATAACTAACCCTAACACTAACATTAAACCTAACCTTAACCCTAACACTGACCCTAAACCTAAACATAACCTTAAGCCTAACTACAACACCCAAACCAAACTCAACACCCAATGCAACCTTAACACTAACCTGGACCCTACAACTAAACCAAAACCTAACCCAAACACCAAATCCAAACCCAAACCACAACCCCAAACCAAAACAAAAACCTGACCCTAAGCCTAACCCTAACCCTAAACCTAACTGTAACCCCACCCCTAAACTTAAATCTTAACCTAACCCTGTACCTAACCCTAAATCCAAAGCCAACCCCAACCCCAAAACCAACCCCAAAGCTAACCCCAAGCCCAACCCAAAACTTAATCATAAACCTAAACCAAACCAAACCCTATCACATCAATCCTAACCCTAACAACAAACCCAACACTAAACCTAAACCCAACCCAAACTCCAACCCCAATCCTATTACCAAATATAATCCTAAACCTAAGCCTAAACTTGACCCTAGACCTAACCCTAACACCAACATAAAAATAATCCTAACCCCAACCACAAACACCAACCACAGACCTAACCCTAAACTTAACCCTAATCCACCACTAAAAACCTAATCATAACCCTAACCCTAACACCAAATCCAACCACAAGCCAACACCAACCCTAAACCCAAACTCAAACCTAAACATAAACATAAGCCTAATTACCTAACCTCAACACCAACCCCAACCACAACCCATACCACAAACTCAACCCTAAACCTAACTCTAACTTTCACTCAAAACCTAACCCTAAACCTAAACACACCCCTAACTCTAACCTTAACCCCAAGCCCAACCCTAACCTAACCTTAACCCCAAACACAACACCAACACCAGCCACAACCCCAACCTTAAATGTAAATGCAAACCTAACCCCAAATCAAACCCTAAACTAACACTAATACTAACAAACCACAGGCCCAACCCTAAACCTATCATTTATCCTAACACTAACCTAAACCAGATCCCAACCCTCAACTCAAACCCAACCAAAACCACAACACTAACAGCACAACACTAACACTAATCCTAACACTAAAAGTAACCACAAACCCAATACAAACCCCAAGCCCAACACCAAATCCTAACCCAATCCTATCTTAATCCTAACCCTGACCATAACTGTAATCCCAACACAACCACAACCTCAACACAACCCTAATTGTAAATCTAATTCTAAACCAAACCTTAAACCTGACCCTTAAACTTCCCATTCCACAACACACCAACACCAACACCTCCAAACTGAACCCCAAAACCAAACACAAACCTAAATGTTTCCTTAACCCTAAACCTAACCCTAACACTAAACCTAATCATAACCCTAACTTTAACACCAAATCCAAATACAACCCCAATCCCAACCCCACCACCAAACTCAAACCTAACTATAACTGTAACCCTAACTATAACCATAGCCACAATGCCAAACCCAACTGCAATGCTTTCAACAAACCTAACACTAAACCTAACCTTAACACGGACCCTAAACCAAACCCTAATACTAAACCAAAACCTAATCATAACTGTAAGTGTATACCTAACTCTAACCCTAACCCAAACCCAATTACTCTCATTCTGTGAGAAGCACACTTACAACATAAATTAAAATCTCAAACTCTCAGGATGTCTGCTTTTAAAATAAAGACATTGATTGGAAAACAGTGGGATCCCAAAACTTGGGATAGGGACATATGGATTGACAATGATGGCAGTGAGGACACTGACATCCTGCATTCTGCTGAGTAATTGTTAGATTTACCTGCAGAGGGATGTCCTGAGGAAACAGCTTCCCCACCTCCAGTCTGCCTAAAGAGGCTGCCATCCAACATCCACCTAAAGAGATTAACCCTTCAGTGCCTGCTAATCCTGTAATAACCTCCCCTAAGGAAGCAGCCCTCACTCTTCAGTCTGGAGAGATTAATCCTCTTTTAAGAGATGAAAATGCAACAGAATGTCCAGAGGTAAATGGCTTGAAGGAAAATTCTAATTCTTTTCATGACCCACCCCCACCACCAGCCTTTGCTTCAAGACCTATATCTGGGCTAAAGTTCCAAAAGGCCCCAAAGGGAGAGGTACAAGATGTGACCAATGAGGAAGTATGTTATACTCCAAAAAAACTGTTTAAGTCTTCCAACTTACACTGACAGAATCCAGGGGAATATGTGTGGGAATGGATATTAAGGGTGTGGGAAAATTGTGAAAGGAATTTAAGTTTGGATCAGGCTGAATTTACTGATATGGGTCCACTAAGCACAGATTATGCATTCAATGTTGTGGCTTGAGGGGATAGAAAGGGTGTTAACAGTTTGTGTGGTTGGCTGAAACATGGATCAAAAAGTAGCTGGCAATCCAGAGGTTGAAATGCCAGAACTGCCCTGTTATAAAATAGAGGAGGGGATTCAAAGACTTACAGAGATTGGAATGTTAGAGTGGTTTCATCATGGAAGATATGCTCACACACCCCTGGAATGTCCAGGGGATGCACCATTTACCAGGACTGTGAGGAATATATTGGTGAGATTCGCTCCATCACCCATGAAAAACTCTGAAATTGCCCTTCTCTGTAGGTCAGATATTACTCTAGGAACTGCTGTCACTAAGCTGGAATCTTTAAACACAATGGGGATATGTTTAAAGATCCAGAGTTGGCAGAAGCCAAGAGGCTGCAGTTAATCATCAGAGACAAGGTGGGCATGGCTACCATAATGGAAAACAGGTTCAAAGCTGCAATCAAAATAATCTGACCTACAGAGACTTATGGCATTAGTTAGTAGAACATGGAGTACCAAGTAGTAAAACAGATGGGCAATAATCTAAATTCTTGTTTGAGCTACATAAGCAGAAGAATTCAAGGTCAAGTCAACAAAAGTCTCCCTTGAATTACAAAAACAGAGTCATGGCCCCTTAATAAATTCCCAGACTTGAGACAGCTTACAGATCCAGAGCCCCATGAATGACAGGAAGGCTGGGTATACTTGGGGGAAGGACCCTGTTTCACTGCCAAAATTGTATATAGTTCATCTTCCCCCCAAATTCCCCAGGGGGAACTACCCACTTCAACCAGGGTAACAGTGCATTGGGGAAAAGGAAATGATCAGATATTTCATGGATTATTAGACACTGGTTCAGAAGTGACATTAATTCCAGGAGAACCAAAACATAACTCTGGTTCTCCAGTCAAAGTTGGGGCTTATGGAGGTCAGGTGATTAATGGAGTCTTAGATCAGATCAATCTGAAATTGGGTCCAGTGGGTCTCTAGACCCATTCTATGGTTATTTCCCCAGTGACAGAATGCATAATTGGAATTGACATACTCAGCAACTGGCAGAATCCTCACATCAGTTCCCTGACTCTTCAACTGAAGGCTATTATGGTGGGAAAGGCCAAGTGGAAGCCACTAGAACTGCCCCTGCCTAGCACAGTAGTAAACCAGGAGCAATACTGAATTCCTGGGGGTATTGCCAAGGTTAATGCTACTCTTCAGGTTTTGAAGGATGCAGGGGTGATGATTCCCACCACATCCCCATTTAACTCTAGTATGTGGACTGTGCAGAAAACAGATGGATTTTGGAGGATGACATTGGATTATCATAAGCTTAACCAGGTGGTGACTCCAATTACAGCTACTGTTCCAGACCTGATATTACTTGAGCAAACCAACACATCCCCTGGAACCTGGTATGCAGCTATTGATCTGGCAAATGCTTTTTTCTCAATAGCTGTTAGTAAGGACCACAGAAACGCTTTGTATTCAGTTGGCAAGTCCAGCAGTTTACATTCACTGTTCTACCTCAGGGTTATATCAACTCTCCAGAGCTATGTCATAAAACTGTCTGTAGACAACTTGATCATATTTCTCCTTCTCATAAGACATCACACTGTTCCATTATATTGATGATATAATGTTGAATGGAGCTAGTTAACAAGAAGAAACAAGTGTGCTAGATTTATTGGTAAGGTTCTGCATGGCAGAGGATGGGAGATAAATCTGACAAAAATACAGGTGCCTTCATCCTCAGTAAAATTTCTAGGTGTCCAGTAGTGTGGGGCCTGTTAAGGTATCCCTTCTAAGATTACAGTGGTGTGGGGCCTGTTGAGATATCCCTTTTAAGGTGAATCCTCATTCAGGTTTGCTACTCTGACCCATTTACCAAGTGACCAGAAAAGCTTCTAGTTTTGAGTGGGAACTGGAAGAAGATGAGGACCTGTGACAGATCCAGGCTGCTGGGCAAGATAATCTGCTTCTTGAACCATATGATCCAGCTGCCCCAGTGGTGTTGGAAGTGTCAGTTGCAAATGAGATGCTTTTTGGAGACTTTGGCAGGCTCCTATATGAGAATCACAATGCAGGCTCTTAGGATTTTGGAGTAAAGCTTTACCATCCTCTGCATATAACTAGTCTCCATTTGAGAAACAGCTCTTGGCCTGCTACTGGGCCTTAGCAGAGACAGAACACTTAACCATGGGCCATCAAGTTACCATGAGACCTGAGTTACCTTGCATGAGCTGGGTGTTGTCTGACTGCCAAGCCCTAAGGTTGGGCATGCACAGCAGCATTTCACCATAAAATGGAAATTGTATATATGAGATACAGCTCTAGCAGGTCCTGAAGGCACAAGTAAGTTGCATGAGGAAGTGGCCTAAATGTGCATGGCCCCCACTCCTTCCACCTTACTTTCTCTTTCCCAGCCCATAACTATGGCATCTTGGGGAATTCTTTACAATAAGTTGACTGAGGAAGAGAAAACTTGGGCCTGGTTTACAGATGTTTCTGCATGATATGCAGACACCACCTGAAATTGGAGAGCTGCAGCACTGCAGACATTTTCTGGGCTGTCCCTGAAGCAGAGTGGTGAAGAGCAATCCTTCCAGTGGGCAGAATTTCGAGCAAGCACCTGGTTGTTCACTTTGCTTAGAAGGAGAACTGGCCAGAGGTGCATTTGTATACAGATTCATGGGCTGTTGCTAATGGTTTGGCTGGATCATCAGGGACTTGGGAGGAACATGATTGGGAGATTGTTGACAAAGAAGTCTGGGGAAGGGGTATGTTGATAGACCTTTCTGAGTGGGGAAAAACCTGAAGATACTTGTGTCCCATGTGAGTGCCCACCAGAGGGTGATTTAAGCAGCAGATTTTAATAACCAAGTGGATAAAATGACCCTTGTGGTGCATACCAATCAGCCTCCCCACAGCAACTCCTGTCATTGCCTAATGGGCTCATGAGCAAAGTAGTCATAGTGGTAGGGATGGAGGTTATGTATGTGCTCAGCCAGGTGGACCTCCACTCACCAAAGCTGACCTGGTCACAACAATGGCTGAATGCCTTATCTGCCAGCATTGGAGACCCACACTCAGTCCCCTATATGGTACCATTCCCCAAAGTGATCATGTTGATTACCTTGGACCACTTCCATCATGGAAGGGGTAGTGATTTGTTCTTACTGGAATAGACACATACTCTAGATATGGGTTTGCCTTCCCTACACAAAATGCTTCTGCAAAAACTACCATCTTTGGACTTACAGAATGCCTTATCCAACATCATGCTATTCCACATAGCATTGTTTCTGACCAAAGAACCCACTTCACAGCAAATGATTGAGGGAATGGGCACATGCTCATGGAATTCCCTGGTCTTATCATGTTCCTCAACATCCAGAGGCAACTAGGTTGATGGAATGGTGGAATGGCCTGTTGAAAATTCAATTAGAGCACCAACTAGGTGGCAATAACTTGCAAGGGCTGGGGCAGTGTTCTCCAGGAGGCTGTATATGCTCTGAATCAGCATCAAGTATATGGTGTTGTTTCTCCAATATCCAGGATTCATGGGTCCAGGAATCAAGGGGTGGAAACAGAAGTAACACCACTCACTATCACTCCTACTGATCCACTAGGTAAATTTTTGCTTCCTGTACTTGCAAGCTTAAGCTGTGCTGGTCTACAAGACTTTGTTCCAAAAGGAAGAGTGCTTCCACCAGGAAACACAATAATCCCATTGAACTGGAAGTTGACTGCCACCTGGCCACTTTGGGCTTCTTATGTCTCTGAATCCACAGGCAAGGAAGGAAATTACTGTACTGGCTGGTGAGATTGATCCTGACTATCAAGGGAAAATAGCATTGCAACTCCACAATGGAAGTAGAGTTTTCTTGGAATACAGGAGATCCCCTAGGGCATCTGTTAGTACTACCATGCCCTGTGATTCAAGTCAATGGAAAACTGCAACATCCCAATCAAGGAAGGACTACCAATGGTCAAGAAACCTCAGGAATGAATGTTTGGTTCATCCCACCAGGCAGCAAACCACAGCCATCTGAAGTGCTTGCTGAGAGTAAAGGGAACATGGAATGGGCAGTGGAGGAAGGTAGTGATAAATATGAACTACCAACAAGTGACCAGTTATAAAAATGAGGACTATGATGGCATGAATATTTCCTCCTTGTTTTGTTACGATTATGTTTGTATTTGCCTGTAAACCAAATATCTTTGCTTTCTTGCCTGTCTTATCCCCTTATCATATGGCATAAGCAGTATTGTTCATTTTGCTTTATTTAAGCTAAAGGAAATCAGTTTTAAGAATTAACATCACCCAAGGACTTGAACCCTATTCTGGAAAGATTTAGTGCATTTCCAGTTGTATGCTGCACAGCAGAGTATTGTTAGGTGAAATATATGTCTGTTATTGTTCTCTGCTTAGAGATAAAATATGGTTTTAAGTGATGTGTATAACTGCCAAGTTGGCAAGAGGTGGACTGTGATGGCTTCATTCATGTGTCAACTTAGCCAGGTGATAGTATCCAGCTGTCTGGTCAGGAAATCACTGGTCTAACTGTTGCTGTAAGGATGTTTGTGGCTGGTTAATAAACCAACAGGCTGGTTTATTAACTCTTCAGTCAATTAGCCAATCAGCTGTGACTGATGATGTCAACAAAGGGCTTGGATTCCACAATGAGAGAATGCAGTTGGCTGGATTTAATCCAATCAATCAGTTGAAGACTTTTAAGTGGGACAGATAGAGGACCTTCACTTCTTCAGCTGATAAGTGAAATATTTCCTGAGTAGTTTGTTGATGTTGCTAGTTCAGTTCCTGAGGAGTTCATCCAAAAATCTTCATTGGAGTTGCCAGTTTGCTGACTGCATGATGGAATTTGGACTTGTGCATACCCACAGTTGTGTGAGACACTTTTATAAACCTTATATTCATAGACATCTCTCATTGATTCTGTTTCCCTAGAGAACCCTAACTAATACAAAACTCAACACCAGCCCAACCCCAATCTGAACCCCAAACCTAACCCTAACACTATCCCTAACCCAAACCCCAAAACAAAAAGCCCACCATACTGAAAACCGCGCACCAAACCCAAAATGAAACACAAACCAACCCAAACCCATGCCCCAAAACTAACCCTAACCCTAACTTAAACCTAACCATAACCCTAAACCTAAACCAACCCTAACCCCAAACCTAACCTAACCCTACCCCTAACCTATCCCTAAAGCTAAACCCAACCATATCACCAACACCAACATGAATCCTGAACAAAATCCTAACCTGAAACTCAACCACAACCACAACCTTAAACCTATACTTAACCCTAACCTTAGCCATAAACCTAAACCTAACCTTAACCCTAACCACAAACCATACTCTGACCCCAACTCTAAACCTAACTTGCATCTTAACCCCAACCCCAACCTAAACCCTAACCCTAAATATAACCCTAAATGTAACCCTAAACTAAACCTCTACATAAGAACCCCAAATCCAAAGCCAACTCAACATCAAGCCCAAACTGAATCCCAAACCTAACCCTCAACCTAATCCTAACCCTAACCTTAACATTCAACTGTCCCCAACCCCACCCCTAACCACAAGAGTAAAACTAATCCCAGCCCAAAATTTAACCTGAAGCTAATCCTGCTGTAACCCTAATCCTAAACCTAACACTAACATTAACACTTACCATAATCCTAGCCCCAACTCCAAACCAAAACTTAATCCTCACCCTCAACCTGACCCTAATCCCAATCTGTTCCTCAACCCCAACCTCCACCATAACCCAACCCAAATCATCACCCTAACATTAACTCTCAATCTAAACCTAACCCTAACCATAAACTTAGCCCTTAACCTTAGTTACCCTAAAAATAACCCTAACCCCAAACCCAAACCTAAGCCTCTACCTACCCCTAACAATAATCCCAACCAAAACCACAACCTGAAATTCAACACCAACACTTACCCCAACCTTAAACTGAACCCTAACCCTAAACCATAATCCTAACACCAACCTAAACCACAACAGCCCAACCCTAATACCAAACCCAAACCTAAACCTAGCACTAACCTAAACCTAACCCTAAAACTAAACCTAACCCAAACTTTAAACACAACACAAACCCAAACCCCAAACCTAAACCTAAACCTAAATTTAAGCCTAACCCCATGACTAACCATAAACCCACCCCCAACACAAACAATTCCAACCCCAATCCCAGCCCTAACCCTAATCCTCTCCCTAAAAGTAATCCTAACCTAAAGCAAACACTAACCCAACCCCAAACAAAACCACCACCCCAAAGCCAACCCCAAACCAAACCCCACCCCAACCCCTGCCATAAAGATAAGACTAACCCTAAAACAAACCACAAGCTAAAACTTTCCAAAACATAACCATAGCACTAACCTTGACACTGACCTAAACCTAACCTCACCCCAACTCCAAACCCAAAACTAACCCAACCCCTATCCCTAACATTAACCCTAACCTAGATGAAATCCCTAAACAAGAAGTCAACCACAACCCCAACCCTAATCCTAACCCTAACTCTAACCATAAACCTAAACCTAACCTAAATTTAATTAAAAACCTAACCCTAATCATTACCCTAACCATAACACTAAATGTAACCCTAACCCTATCTACAAATCAAACCAAAACCTAACCCTAAATTTATCCCTAACCCTAATCCCAACCCCAAACAGCACCAACCCAACCCCAACCCCAACCCCAACCTAAACAGAACTCTGACCCTAACCCTAAAGCCATCCCCAAACCAAACTGGAAGGACAAATCCAGACCAACCCTGAACCAAAATGTTACCCTAAACCTAACACTAAAACTAACACTAAAAGTAATCCTAACTGCAACACCAACTCCAAACCCAAATCCAACGCTATCCCTAAATCTAACAGTAAACCTAACAATAAACCTAACCCTAAACCTAACCCCCAACTTCAACCCAAACTGAACTCTACCCCTAACCCTTACTCTAAATCTGAGCCTAAACTTAACCTTAAACTCAATGTTAACCCTAATGCAAAACTGAACCCTAAACCTAAATCCAACATCAACCGCAACCACAACCACAACCCCAAACCAAACTCTCACCATACCACCTAAACCTCAACCTAATCCTAACCCTAAACCTAACTGCAACCAAACCCCACCCTAAACCTAACCCTAAACCAAATCTTATCCCTAAACCTAACCTTATCCCTAAACCTAACCTAACACTACCCCTAAGCCTAACCCTAAAACTATCTCCAAATCTAACACCAACACCAACTCAAATGGTAAACCTTACTCTATACCTAGCCTAACCCTAACCCTAACCCTGTCCCTAACCCTAAACATAAATCCAAACAATACCCAACCAGAAAATCAAGCCAAACCCCAACCCAAACACCAACAGCCATAACCCTAAACCTAATGCAAAACTTATCATGTACTTAACCCTAACAACCTGAAACCCAAAGCCAACCCCAGCTCCAAACTCAACCTCAACACAACACCAATGAATGCACCAACCCCATCCCCAATTCCAAACCTAACCCTAAATCTAACCCTAATCCAAAAGCCAAACCTAACCTTAAGTCTATCCATAACCCCAAACACAACCCTAGCTCTAAACCTAACCCTAACTCTAAAGTTAACCCTAACCCTAACCCCAACCCAACCCCAAACCCAACTCTAACTTACCCTGACACTAAACCTAAGTCTAACTCTAAATGTAACCCTAACACTAAAATCAACACTAACCCTAAAACTAACCCTAACCCTAATGCCAACCACAGATAACCCAAATTTAAGCCAAACACCAAACCCAACCCAAATGCTAAACACAACCCTAACTGTATCCCAAACCTAACCATAAACCTCAAGCTAGCCCTAACAATAACAATAACCATAACCCTAAGCACAACCCCATCCCCAACCCAACACTAATGCTTACCTGATCAAAAGCCTCACCCTTATCCCAACTGAAACTCCAATCCCAAAATGAAAACATCCCCCAAACCAAGTACTACCCCAGCCCCATCACCAACATCAACCTCAAAGCCAACCACATCCCTAACCTAAAACTAACCTTAACCCCAAAACTGAAACCAAACCAAACCACAAACCCAATCCAAAACCCAGCCCTACCTTAACACTGACACCTAACCCTAACACTAAAAACTACATTAACTCCAACTGCACACTCAATATTGACCCTAACCCTAACCCTAACCCTATCTCTAACACTAACACTAACACTAACCTTAAACCTCAAACCAACCCCAATTCCAATCCCAGCTGTAACCATAACCCCAACCCAAACCCTAAACATAATTGCAACCATGATTCCAAACACAACACTAACCACAAAACCAATCCTAAAACTATACCTAAACCTAAACCTAAACCTAACCCTAAACATAACCTCAAACCTAAACCAATACCAAATCTAACCCTAACCCTTAACATAAATCTGACCCTAACCCTAAAACTAACGTCAACGTGAACCCTAACCCTAACACCAACCACAAGCCCAAGCCAAATCACAATCACAATCCAAGCCCCAAACACAAACACAATGCCAACCCTAACACCTGCTCTTACCCTAAACCTTACCCTAAACCTAAGCCCAACCCAAACCCCAACCATAATCTTAACTCCAAACTCAAAACTAACCCTAAACCTAACTACAAACCTAGCCCAAACCCCAACTCTAACTCTACTCCTTAAACTAAACCTGAGCCTAAACATAATCCTATCTCTAACCCTAAACCTAAACCCAAATAAAACACAATACCAAACTCAACCTCAACCCCAAACCCAACCCCAACCCCAACCCTAACCCTAATGCTAACACCAAACCTAACCCTATCCCAAACCCAACCAAAACCCAAATTGAACCCCATCACCAACCCCAAACCCAAACCCAGCCCTAAACCTAGCCCTAAACCTAACCTTAAAATAACCATAATCTTAAACCTAACCCCAAGAGAAAACCCAAACCAAAGTGAACCCCAACACCAAGCATAACCCTAAACATAAACATAACCTAAAACTATACCTAAACCTAAACCTAACCATAAACATAACCTCAACCCTAAACCAACACCAAATCTAACCCTAGCTCTTAACATAAATCTGACCCTAACCCTAATCCTAACCCTAAAACTAACATCAACATGAACCCTAACCCTAACATGAAGTACTACCCCAGCCCCATCACCAGCATCAACCTCAAACCCAACCACATCCCTAACCCTAAAACTAACCTTAACCCCAAAACTAAAACCAAGCCAAACCACAAACCCAATCCAAAACCCAGCCCTACCTTAACACTGACACCTAACCTTAACACTAAAAACTACATTAACTCCAACTGCACACCCAATGTGCATAAAATTAACCGTAAAATTAACCATAATCTTAAACCTAACCCCAAGAGAAAACCCAAACCAAAATGAACCCCAACACCAAGCATAACACTAAACATAACCATAACCTAAAACTATACCTAAACCTAAACCTAAACCTAACCCTAAACATAACCTCAACCCTAAACCAACACCAAATCTAACCCTAGCCCTTAACATATATCTGACCCTAACCCTATCCCTAAAACTAACATCAACATGAACCCTAAAACTAAACCTAATGCTAACCCTAAACCTAGCCCTAACTTCAACCCTAACCCCAAACCCAAATCTAACCTCACACTTAACCTTACCATAAAAATATACCAAACCCTAAACTTAACCCTAAAATGAACACTAACCCCAAATTTAATCCTAACCATATCCCCAACCCCAAAACAAACCCCAAATCTAAGACCAAACCCAAACCAAACCCTGTGTCACCCTAACCCAAAACTAAACCTAACCCTAACACTATTCCTAACACCAAACCTAACAGTAACCCTAAACATAATCCTAACCCCAACAGAAACCACGATAACCCTAACCCTAACCAATACCCAAACCACAAAGCCAAACCCAGCCCTAACTCCTATCCCAACCCCAAACCCAATCCCAAACCTAAACCTAAACCTAACACTAACCCTAAACCTAATATTAAACTTAACCCTAACCAAAACACGAAACACAAATCCAAACCCAACCCTTATTCCTATCACCACACAAACTCTAAACTAAACACTAAACCTAAAGCTAATACTAACCCTAAACCTAGCACTAACACTAACCATAATCATAATCTTATCACTATTCCTAGTTGAAAACCCAAACAAAATGCATAGCCTAAACCCAACTCCAATCTTAACCTTATACCTAAACCTAACCCTAACCATGACCCCGACCCCAACCCCAACTCCAACCCACCCCTACAGTAACCCTAATCCTAAACCTAACATTAACCCTAAAACTAAGACAAATCCTAATACTAACAACAAACCAACCCCAAACGCAAACCCAAACCCAACCCTAAAACTGACCCTAACACTAACCCTAACATTAACCCTAAACCTAACCCTAAATCTTATCCTTTATGCCTAATTCTTACCCTAACCCTACATCAAAACTTAAACTTATTTGCAACCCCAAACCCAAGTAAATCCCAAACCCAAATTTAATGCTAATGCTAACCCTAACCCAAACCCAACCCCAACCCCATCCCCAAACCAAACCCAAACCCAAACCCAAAACAAACCTTAACCCTAACCTGAGCTGCACCCAAAGCAAACCCTTAACTTAAACCTAGCCCTAACCCTAACAATAATGTCCACCCTAACCTTAAAACTAATCCTAAACATAAACAAAACACTAACACAACCCCAACCCCAAAGCCACAAAGCCAACCATAAACCCAAACCCAACTGCAACCCTGACCCAAGCCCTAACCCTAGCCTAACCCTAACCATAAGCCAACCCTAAAAATGAACACAATTCTAACCTTACCCCTAAGCCTAGACCTAATCCTAACACTACCCATCAACCTAACCCTGACACAAAACCCAATGCTAACCCTAAACCCAAAACCCAAACCTAAACCTCAACCTAGCCCTAACCCTAGCCCTAACACAAACCTAAACATAACCCTAAATGAAACCATAACCACAAACCATAATACCAAATGCAGCAGCAACCCCAAACCCAAACCCAACACCAGCCCTAAACCTAAACCTTAACCTAAACCTAAAACTAATCCTAGCCCTAACACTAACACCAACCACAAACCCAACCCCAAACATGTCCATAAACCCAAATTTCAATTTAACCCTAACCCTAAGCCTAACCTTAACATTAACCCTAAACTGAACCCTAACACTAACACCTGTAAACTTAACCAAAACCCTAAACCCAAACCCAGCACAACCCAACCATAAACCAAACCCAAAACCAACACCAAAACAAACCTTAACCCTAAGAGTAACCCTAAACCTAACCTGAACATAAACCAAACCCTAACCCAAACCCTAACCATAATGACAACCCTAACCTTAAAACTAACCCTAATCCTAACCCTAACCCTAATCCATTCCCAACCACAAAGCCAACCACAAAAACCACAACTCCAAACCCAACCACAATCCCAAACCAAACTCTGTTGATGACACTAATCAACCTGCAAACCCCAAATCCAGTCACTACCCCAACAGCAAACCCAACCACTATCCCAATGAAAACACTGAACCTAATCTAACTCTAATACTAATACATTAACCCCAAACCTAACCTTAAACTTAATCCTTTTCCTGACACTAACCCTAATCCTAACCCTAACCCCAAGCACAGTGCAAACCCTAAACCCAACCCCAAATCTAATCCTAACCTTAACACAACCCTAAACAAAATCCTAACCCGAACCACATACCTAACCATAACACCAACTCCAACACCAATACCAGCCCCAACCACAAACCTAAACCTAAACCTAAGCCTAACCATAAATCTAACACTAACACCAACCCCAAACACAAAACCAAACCAACTCCAACTGCATCCCTAACCCTAACACTAACACTAAACTTCAGTATAATACTCAACCTAACTTTAACTCCAAACCTGTCCCAAAACCAAACCACAAAACTAACCCTACATTAACCCAAATTCCAACCCCAATCTAAACCCCAAACCTAATACTGAACTAACCTTAACCCTAACCCCAAACGCAACACCAAATTGCACCCCAACTGCAAACCCAACTGTAACTCTAAACCTGAACCCAATCCCAAACCTAAAAGTAACCCTATCCCTAACCCTAAACCTAACCCAAACCCTACAACCAAAACTAAACCTAACCCCAACCCAACCTCAACCCCAACCACAATGCTAATCATAAAACTAATACTAAGCCTAAACCTAATCCTAAACCTAACCATAACCCTAAACCCAACCCCAACCCAAAACCCAAAGCTAACTCTAACACTAACATTAAGCCTAAACCTAACCCTAATCCTAACCATAAACCTAAACCTAACCCCAACCCCAATCACAAACACTACCCCAAACCCATCTGTGATGGTTGGGTTCATGTGTCAACTTGGCTAGGTGACCCAGCTGTCTGGTCAAGTGGGCACTGGCTTGACGATTGCTGTGAGGATATTTGAGGCTGGTTAATAAACCAACGGGCTGGTTTGTTGGATCATCAGTCAATTGACTGCAGCTGACTGATGACTCATCAAGGGGCGTGCCTTCCACAATGAGAGAATGCAATTGGCTGGATTTGATCCAGGTGATCAGTTGAAGGCTTATAAGTGGGACGGTTAGAGAACCTTCATTTCTTCGGCTGCCCAGTGAAGCATTTCCTGGGGAGCTCGTTGAAGTTGCCAGTTCATTTCCTGAGGAATTCATTGAGCACGTTTGTCAAAAATCCCAGTTCATTTCCTGAGGAGTTTGTCAAAGTTGCCGGTTCGTTTCCTGAGGAGTTCGTCAAACTTGTCGGTTTGTTTCCTGAGGAGATCATCGGACATCTTCCATGGAGTTGACAGTTTGTTACAGCTCTCATTGATTCTGTCTCCCTAGAGAACCCTAACTAATACACCACCTCTAAAGCTAACCCTAGCATTAATCCTAAGCATAACCCAAACCCTCACCCTAATGTCAACCATGTCCCAAACACAAAACACAACACTAACACTGACCCTAAGCCTAACATTAAATAACTTGAACCCAAAACTAACCCTAACATTAACCTAACCCTTAACCAAATCCTAATCTTAAACCCGATGATTACTCCAACCCAACACTAACTGTAACCCTAATCCTAAACCTGAGCCTAACCCAAAACCTTACCCTATCCCCAATGCTAAGCCCTAACCCTAATTCTAAATTCAAACCTAATGCTAATCCAAAACATAACCCCAATCCTAACAAAACACAAACTTTCTCTCTAACCATAACATTAAACCCAATTCCAACTCTATCCCTTACCACAATCCCAACCCTAACCTAGCATTAACCCTAAACTTAATCCTACCCTAACCCAAACTCCAACCCCAAACACAACCCCAAACCTAATCCTAAACCTAACCCTAACTCTAAACTCAACCCTAAACCTAACTCTTACCCTAAATCTATGCCTAAAGTTAACCCTAACTCTAATCATAAACCTAACCACATCACAACCCCAACCCCAACCCTAAAATAAACCTAAACATATCTCTAATATAAACCCTAACACAAACAAAACCCCAACCCAAAACTCAACCCCAAACTGAAATCCAGTCCCAAACCCAACAATAACTAACTTGAACACAATTCCAAAGCTAAAAATAACCCTAACCTTATCCCTAACCCTAAACCTAACCCAAACCCTACAACCAAAACTAAACATAACTCCAAATCCAAACCCTACACCAAAACCCAACCCAAACTTAACTTCAACCCAATTCAATCTCAAACCTATCCCTAACCCTAACCCTAACCCAAGGCTAAAACTAACACTAATGCTAAACCTAAACCTAAAACTAAATCTAACCCCAACCCCAAGCACAAACCTAACCCTAGGCCTAAGCCTAAGCCTAACCCTAACCCAACCCTAAAAGTAGCCCTAAACATAATGCTAACCACATACCTAAATATAATACCAACCCAAACACCAATCCCAACCAGAGACTCAACTGCAACCCCAAGCATAACCCTAAACCTAACATATCCCTAAATCTAACCCTAATACCAACCACAAGCCCAACATCAAACCATACCCACCCCATCTGTAAACCTAACACAAAGTGGAACCCTAAGTATAAACCTAAACCTAACTTCAACCCAAACTCAAATCCCAAATCCAAGGCCTACATTAAAACTAATTCTAACTCTAAACATAACCCAAACCTTAACCTGAATCCTAACTTAAAATTAACTGAAATCCTAACCATAAGCCCAACCCCAACTAAAAATGAAACCACAACCCTGATCTAAAGCTGACCCTAAACCTAATCCTAAACCTGCCCCTAACACTAACCCTAAACCTAACACATCCCTAACCCTAACACTAAACTTAATCTTAAAGCTAACAACAACCTCCACCCCAGAACAAAACCCATAACTAACCCTAACCCTAACCATAACTTTAAACCTAACTGCAACCCAAACTGCAATCATAACCTTAACCCCAAACCCAAACCTAACCATAATGCTAACCCTAAACCAAACCTAACCCTATACCTAACCCCAACCTTAACTCCAACCCAACAGTAACATAACCCTAAAACTAAACCCAACCAAACCAAACACTAACACCAACCTTAACCCTAATCATAACCCTAACCCTAAAGCTAAAATCTTACTCTAACTTTAACATCAAAGTTAAGCCCTTACCCTAACCCTAAATCCAAACCCAACCACAATCACAACCACAACCCAAACCCAACACAAATCTTAAGCATAACTGTTCTAGTTTGCTAATGCTGCCAGGATGCAAAACATCAGAGATGGACTGGCTTTTATAAAAGGGGGTTTATTTGGTTACACAGTTACAGTCTTAAGTCCATAAAGTGTCCAAGGTAACATATCAGCAATCAGGTACCTTCACTGTAGGATGGACAACCTCTGTTAGCTGGGAAGGCACGTGGCTGGCATCTGCTCCAAAGTTCTGGGTTCAAAATGGCTTTCCCCCAGGATTTTCCTCTCTAGGCTGCAGTTCCTTAAAAATGTCACTCAGTTGCACTTGGGATATTTGTCCTCTCTTAGCTTCTCTGGAGCAAGAGTCTGTTTTCAATGGCCATCTTCAAACTGTCTCTCATCTGCAGCTCCTATGTTTCTTCAAAGTGTCCCTCTTGGCTCTAGCTCCTCTTCAAAACATCACTCACAGCTGTACTGAGTTCCTTCTTTTTGTCAGCTCATTTATATGGCTCCACTGATCAAGGCCCACCCTGAATGGGTCGGGTCATGCCTCCATGGGAATATCTCATCAGAGTTATCACCTACAGTTGGGTGGGGATAATTTCCATGCAAATCTAATCACCAAAACATCTGCCCCACAAGACTGCATCAAAGAATATGGCTTTTTTCTGGGGGACATAACACATTCAAACCAGCACATTCCACCCCTGGGACCCCAGAAAAACATATTATTTCCAAATACAAAACACATTCTTCTCATCACAACATCACAAAAACTTAAATCATTTCAGTAACAATAACTAAGTACAAGATCCCATTAAACCAGTTACAGGTGTGGTCTGTCCAAAAGCAAAATTCCCCTCTGACTGTGGACCTGTAAACTTAGAACAAGTTATGTGCTTCCAATATACAAAGGAGGGACAGTCATAGGATAAATATTCCCATTGCCATAAGGAGAAACTGAAACGAAAGCAGGATTCACAGGACAAAAACAGTTCCTAAAACCTACAGGGCAAACTCCATTAGATTTCAAAGTTTGAATCATAAACAGAATGACATTGCATTCTTGGGGCTTAACCCTTTCTAAGTGTCTTTGTGGCAGCCCTTTCCTCTCCAAACACTGTGGTGGGTGCTCCAGCATATCCACACACTGGGGAGACCACCTTCTTGGTTCCACCCTCCTCACATATCATCACAGCACCCGGATTCCCTTCCATCTCCAAGGCACATTCTCAACCCCTTCAGAACAGTGTGGTGGCAGCCAGGCTCTCCCTAATTCCCTGGAAATGTGCTCCACACTCTTTGGGGCTTAGGGTAGTAGAACATTTCCTGAGCATTGAGGCAGAAGGCCCACCCTCGACCTCCAGGTCAAACTCACCTTTTCCATGCATGTGGACCACTCGTCTCACAGCCCAAGGCCTCTTGACTCCGGACCTCAACCTCCATGGCTCTGACTTTGAAGAATTTTTTCCTTCAAATTGTTCCTTGTCTGTCACCTCCAGTCCAGACCAGCAGTGGCTCCATCTATAAAGATCTCACAAAAATTCTGTTGGCTTCTCAAGAAGCATGCAGTGGTCAAAGTTGTCAGACAATAGGACTTTCCACAAATCCTTTCTTCTTAACTCCTTCTCCAATCTTGGCTTGTTCTGAAATGGCAGCTGGGTTCCATATTTGGTTGCATCCTCACATTGGGCTATAGCTTCTGAGGTTTCCCCCCTGGAAGCCCAGAGTTTTTCAGGCCACCAATTTCTGGTTTCTTTGAAATCAAGGGTTCATTTCTCAGCTTATCTCTGTCCTCTAGCATTTTACTATAAGCTGCAAGTAAAAGCCAGGCCACTTTTATATTTTGCTTGGAGATCTTATCAACTAAATATTCCAGGTTGTTGCTTTCAAATTCTGCCTTTCTTCCAACACCAGGACTCAATTTTACCAAATTCTCTGCCACTTTAAAACAAGGATCACCTTTCTTCCAGTTTGCAACAACACATTCATCATTTCTTCTCAAGACCTCATCAGAAGTATCTTTAGAGTCCATATTTCCACAAAAAGTCTCTTCAAAACAGTTTAGGCCTTTTCTATCAGGTTCCTCACAATTCTTCCAGAATCTTCCCCTTATCCATTTAAAAAGCCATTCCAAAATGTTTGGTATTTGCAAACTCAGCAGCAAAAGCACCCCACTTCTCTGGTACCAAAATCTGTTCTAGTTTGCTAATGCTGTCAGAATACAAAACACCAGAGATGGACTGGCTTTTATGAAAGGGGGTTTATTTGGTTACACAGTTACAGTCTTTAGGCCATAAAGTGTCCAAGGTAACACATCAGCAATCAGATACCTTCCCTGGAGGATGGCCAATGGTGTCTGGACAAACTCTGGTAGCTGGGAAGGCATGTGGCTGGCATCTGCTCCAAAGTTCTGGTTTCAAAATGGCTTTCTCCCAGGACATTCCCCTATAGGCTGCAGTTCCTCAAAAAAGTCACTCTTAGTTGCACTTGGGATATTTGTCCTCCCTTAGCTTCTCTGGAGCAAGAGTCTGCTTTCAATGGTCATCTTCAAACTGTCTCTCATCTGCAGCTCCTGTGCTTTCTTTAAAGTGTCCCTCTTGGCTGTAGCTCCTCTTCAAAATGTCACTCACAGCTGCACTGAGTTCCTTCTCTTTGTCAGCTCATTTATATTGCTCCACTGATCAAGGCCCACCCTGATTGGGTGGGGCCACGTCTCCATGGGAATATCTCATCAGAGATATCACCTACAGTTGGGTGGGGTGTATTTCCATGCAAATCTAATCAGCACTGAAATGTCTGCCCCACAAGACTGCATCAAAGAATATGGCTTTTTCTGGGGGACATAATACATTCAAACCATCACATAACCATAAGCCTAAACTCAACCTAAATTTTAAAACTAACCCTAAGCTTAACCACACCCAAATCCCAGCCCCAAAACTAAGCCTATCACTAATTCTACCCTCAACCAAAACCACAACCGCAAATCCATCACCAACACTTTCCCTAAACCTAACTATAATTCTAAACTTAACCCTAACCCTAATACTAACTCTGACTGCAATTCCAACCCTAAACTTAACCCTATTTCTAACACTAACACTAACCCCAACCAATACACTAACCCCAAACTCAACACCAAACCCACCCCGAAACTAACACTAAACTTAACCCTAAATTTGACTTAAACAAAACACCAAACAAAAGCCAAACAGAAACACAAACCTAAACACACACAAAACCAACCCTAAACTCAGCCATAACCCCATCCCCAACCCTAATCCTAAACCTAACCCCACCCCTAAACCCAAAGAAACAAAACTCCAGCACTGACCCTAATCTAATCTTAACCTTAAACCTATGTTCAACCTCACCCTGAAATTAACCCTAACTATAAATGTAACCCTAACCCCAAATGCAACCGTGAAACCAACCCTAATCTAACCCTAACTGTAACCCTAACCTAAACCTTACCCTAACCCTAACCCTAACTAACCCCAACACTAAACCTAACCCTAAACCAACCCTCAACCTAAACCTATCCCTAAATGTAGCATTAAACCTAAGGCTAAACTTAAACCTAAAACTGAAACTTATCCTAACCCAAACCCTAAAATTAATCATAAATCTAAACTTAACCCAATCAACCACCCTAATCAAAACACCATCCCCAACTCCAACACCAATCCCAACCCAACTGTAAATCTATACCTAACCCTAAAAGTAACCAAAACACTAATTCCAAACCAAAAATGAAACCCAACCCCATCCCTACCCTAACCCTAACACTGAACCTCAGTGTAACACAAACCCTAACCCTAACTCTAACCCTGTCTCAAACCCAAACAACAACACTAACCTTAACCCTAACACTAACCTTAAAACAACTTGAACACAAACCTAAACCTAACATTAAGCCTAAATATAAACCAAACCCTAAACCTAAAACCAACACCAACACCAAGCCAACACTAACTGTAACCCTAACTCTAAACCTAAACCTAAGCCTAACTCTAACCCACACCCTAACCATAATTCAAATGCTAAGCCCTAAACCTGATCCTAAACCCACACCTAATACCAATCTGAAACCCAACCTCAATGCAAACCAAACACAAACCTTATCTCTAATCATAATGTTAAACCCAATCCCAACACTAGAACTTACTATAGTCCCAATGCTACCCTAAATTTAATGCAAAGTTAACCCTACCCTAACCCAAATTCCAACCCCAAACACAACCCCAAACCCAATCCTAAACCTAATCCTAACCCTAACTCTAAATTCAAACCAAAACTAACTCTAACCCTAAGCCTAAACTTAAACCTAACCCTAATCCTAACCATAACCATACCACAACCCCACTCCAACCCAAAAATAAACCTAAACACATCCCTAACATTAACCCTAACCCAAACAAAACACCAATGCCAAACTCAACCCTGAACCAAATCCCAATCCCAAACCCAAACATAATTCTAAACCTGAACCCAATCCAAAATCCAAAAATAATCCTAACACCATCCCTAACCCTAAACTTAACATAAAACCTACAACTAAAACTAAACCTAACCCCAAACCCTACCGCAACCTCAACCCAATGCTAACATTAACGTTAAGCCTAAAACTAACCCTAAACCTAAACATAACCCTAAACTTAACCCCAACCCTAACTCTAACAACAAACCCTACTCCAACCCCAAACCTCACCCTAACACTAATCCTAATCCTAACCCCAAGCCAACTTTAATCCTAACCCTAAAACCAATGCCAACCACAACACCAAACCAAAACCCAAAGCCAAACCCAAACAAAAGCTTAGCCCGACCCTAACCCAAACCCAACCCTAAACCTAAACCTAACCCTAGCCCTAAAACTAATCCTGACACCAACCCCAACCCCAACTTAAAACCCAAGACTAACCCCACCATAACCCTAAGCCTAACACTAAACTAAACCCAAAACCTATCCTAAACTTAAACCTATCTCTAACCTTAAACCTAACCTTAAATCTAACCCCAATACTAGCCTCAAAACTGACCCTAACCCTAACCAAACCCCAATGCCAAAGCCAACTACAACCACAACCCAACCCCAAAAACAACTGCAATCCCAAACCAAACCCTAAGCCTGAACCGAAATCTAACACTATACCTAATATCATTCCTAACTTATACCCTAAAACTAACCCTCATGATAACCCCAAATCTAATGCTGACTATAACCCTAACCATAACTCTAACCCAAAACTTAAACCCAACCCCAAACCCAATCCCAATCCCAACCCCAATCCTAACCCTATCCCTAACATAACTCTAACCGTAAGCCTTACTGTAGTGCTGTCAACAACCCCAAACATAACCCTAAACCCAACACCAACTCTAACTTAACCCTTACTGTAACCATAACCCTAAACTTAACCCTAGGCCCAACTCTAACTCTCACCCTACCCGTAAACCTAAATCAAATCCTAAATGTAAACCTCACCATAATACTAAAAACCCCAACAGAAACACTAAAACTAAACCTAACCCTATCTCTAAACCTAACCCTAATGTCAGAGAAAACCCTGACCCCAAAACCAACCCCAACTGAACCCCAATTGAAACCCCACCATAACACTAAACCCAATCCCATCCAGATCCCTAAACTTAACCCTAACATTACCCTAACACTAACCTAAACCAAATAGTGATGCCAAACTAAACCTAACCCCAACCCTAACTTCAACCCCAACCCCTCCCCAACCCTAACTCTAAAACTTACCCTCTCCCTATCCCTAAACCTAACCCTACCCCAAACTCAAACCCCAACCCCAACACCAACATGAACCCCAAACCAACGAGAATACCACCCCAAACTCATACCCACCCCTAACCTAAACCTATTCCTAACCCTGTCCTAACCATAAACTTAATCATAACCCTATCACTAACACCAGCCCCAAACACAAAACCAATCCCAAACCTAAACCTAAACCTAAACCTAAGCCTAACCATAACCACACCCCAACCCCAATTCTAACCATAATCCTAACCCTTTTCCTAACCCTAATTGTAACCCTAATTGTAATAATAACGCTAACCACAAACTCAAACCCAATCCCATCTGCAACCCTAACCACAAACACAACCCAAACACAGCCCTAACACTACCCTAACAAAATCACAAACCTAACATTAAAACCAATTCCAACCCCAACCCCAAACCCATCCCAAACCTTAACCCTTACACTAACATTAATCATAACCCTAATGTCAACATTAATTTCAAACCCACCCCCCAAATCCAAACCCTAAAACTAAACCAAAACCAAACCCTAAACTTAACTCCAACCCTAAACCCAAACCCCAACCCCAACATAAAACAAACCCTAACTTTAACACTACTATTAAACCCAACCCAAAACCAAACCCTAAACATAACCCTAAAGCTAAACCTAGTTCAAACACTAAACCTGACCCCAATACCAACCCTAAAACTAACCACAAACAAACACTAATCCTATCTCTAACCCTATACATAATGCAAACCAAGCCCCAACCTTAAACCCAAACACAAATCTTACCCTGACCCTAAACTAAATCTTAAGCCTAACCCTAACTGTAACCCTTATTCTTAATCTAACCTTAACCACAAACATAACCCATACCCTAAACCTAATACTAACATCAACACCAACACCATCAACCCCAACCTCAAACACAAAACAAACTGCAACTCTAACCCAAAACCTTAACCTAACCCTAACTCTAATCCAACAGTAAACTTAAAACTAAACCTGACACTTAACCTAATCCAAACACTAAACAGACCCCAAACCTAACAATAACCTAATGTTATCCCCAATCCTAACCATAACCCCAACGAAAACCCTAATGCCAAACTCAATCCCAATGAAACATAAACCTAAACCTAACCCTACCCCTAATCATTAACATAACCCTAACCCCAATATCAAGCCAACAGAAGACCCAACTGAACACCAAACCCAACCAGAGACATAAACCTAACCTTAAGCTTAACCAAACCATTACCCTAACCATAGCAATAAACCAAAACCTAAAAAACTAACAAACCTGATCATAACACTTACCATATCCCTAAAACTAAACCTCACCACATACCTAACCCTAACATCAGCCCTAATGTTAGCTACAACAAATGCAACCATAATTCTAATCCTAACCCTATCCCTAAACCTAAACCTGATCCCGACCAAAACCCCAACAAAAAACTCAACACAAACCACAACCCTAAACACAGCCACAACCACAATCCCAAACCAACTGCAATCCCACCCCAAATTTAAATGCTCCCCATAACCCTAAAACCTAAATCAAAGCCTAATCCTAACAGTATCGCTAACCCTAAACTTCAAAATAACCCAAATTCTAATGATAACCTGAAACCCAGCCATAATCCTAAAACTAACCCTAAACACATGCCCAAATGTAAAACCCTAACAACAATGGAAACTGAAAACAAAAACCTAACCCTCACATTAAAACTATCAACTCCAACCCCAACCATTACCCTAAGCACAAGGCCAAACCTAACCCTAATGTTAACCTTAACCCTCAGCCTAAACCTAAACCCAACCATAAACCTAAACCTAACCTTAAAACCAAATTTAAGCCCTAAAACTAACACCAAATCCAAACACAAACCTAAACCAAATCCCAAACAAAACCAAAACCCAAACCCAATACAAACCATAACCATAACCAAAACCATAACCCCAATCATAACCCCAACCATAAACTTAAAAGTAACCCTAACATTAACTGACCTCCAATCCTATCCCAAACCTAACCCTAACCCTAAAACTAATCCTAAACTAAACCTAGTCAAAACCCTAAACCTAAACCTAAACCTAATTCTAACACTAACACCATAACCGTAACCCCAACCCTAAACCCAAACCTATCCCTAAACTTAACCCTAACCCCAACCAAAACCCCAACCCCAAACTCAACACCAAACCCATCTCCAACATAAAACTAAACATTAACCTAATTCTAAACCTAAACACAATCCCAAATGCAAAGGAAAAACCATCAACAACCCCAACAGCAAACCCATCCCCAAACCCAACCTTAACACAAACCCAATCCCAAACCAAACCCTAACTGTAACCAAACCCAAACCCAAGACCAACTCAACATAATTGTAACCCTAAACATAATGCTAATGCTGACCTTAACACTAACCCTAACACTAAATCTAACTCCAGCAAAACCAACCCCAAATCCCACCCCATACTAACCCTAACCATAAACCTTACCCAAAATAACCCTAACCCTAATCCTAACCATAAACCTAAGCCTAAACCTAATCCTAACCTTATCCCTATCCCTAACACTTACCCTAAACCTGAGAATAAACCTAACCCTAACCCTAACCTTAAATCTAACCCTAACCACAATGCCAACACTAAACCTAACCCTAAACCTAACCTAAATGTTACCCTAAATGTAACCCTAACCATAACCATAAACCTCAGCACAATCCTAACCCAACCCAAACCTAAACCTAATCCTAACCCTAACACTAACACTTGCCCTAAACTTAATGTAACCATAACCCTAACACTAAAACCATCCCCAAATACAAACCCAATCCTAATGATAACCTTAAACCTAAACACAACCACTAAGCTGAAACCCAAACCTTCTCTTATCCATATACCTGAACATAATCCTAACCTCAACAAAAACCACAGCCCCAACCTGAAGACTAAACCTAAACTTAAAGCTAACCCTAAACCTAAGACATACCAAAACCCCAACCCAACCCATCCCCAACTCAAACCTTAACCCTAAGCCTAATCATAGTCATAACCATAACCATAACCCTAAACCTAATCTAACTCTAACCCCAACACTAACCCCAATCATAAATCTAACCCTAAGCCTAACACTAGCCCTAACATTAACTCTAATCCCATCCCTAACCCTAAGTCTAAAACTAACCCTAAACTTAATCATAAACCTAACACTAACCAGAACCCTAACACAAACATAACCACAACCCTAACCCTTAACCCAACCACAACCACAACCCAAACATAAACCTAATCCTAAGCATACCACTAACACTAAACCCAAACAAACCCCAACAAAAATCTCAGCCCAAAACTGATCCCCAACTGCAAAACCATAATGTGCCCCTCTGAATGTATTATGTTGGCCAAAACACCATTAACTTTGATGCAATCTTGTGTGGGCAGATGCATTAGTGTTCAACTTGGGCCTTGATTCTTTGATAGAGCACCATATGCTCAGACAGAAGGAGCAAACTTGCTACAGCAAAGGTGGACACTTTGAAGAATACACAGGAGCTGAGAGAGGAGCTGAAGCTTACATAGACATTTTGGAGAAGCCTTTTGAAAGCAGACTTTTTGCTTTGGAGAAGCTAAGAGAGGACAAACGCCACAAGAGCAACTAAAAGTGACATTTTTGAGGAGGTGCAGCCTAGAGAGGAACATCCTGGGAGAAAGCCATTTTGAAACCAGAACTCTGGAACAGATGCCAGCCATGTGCCTTCAGAGCTAACAGAGGTTTCCTGGACAGCATTGGCCATCCTCCAGTGAAGGTACCCCATTGTTGATGACTTACCTTGGACATTTTATGGCCTTAAAACTGAAACTTTGTAAACAATTATACCCCCTTTATGAAAACCAATCCATTTCTGATGTTTTGTGAAAAGGCAGCATTAGCAAAATGGAAAACATCCCTAACATTAACCCCAACCCCAACCCCAACTCTAACAATAACCATAACCCTATACCTAACCCTAAACCAAACCCACTCCTAAACCCACCATTAAACCTAACCCCAATACCCAAACAAACCCCAAACCCAAACAAAATTCTAATCCTAAACCTAACCCAAAATCTAACCCTAACCCTTACCCTAACCTTAAATCCAACTGCAACAACAAACCCAACACAATCCCCAACCCTAAACCTAACCATAAACCCAAATACAAACCCTAACCTCAATGCCATCCACAACCCGATCCCAATCCCAAACACAAACTTAAGCCTAATCCTAAACCTAACCTTAACCCTAACCCTAACATAACCCAAACCCAACCACAAACCTAACCCTAAACCTAACCCTAAACCTAACTATAACACAAAACCCAAGCACAACCTCAAATCCCAACACAACCACAATCCCAATCACACTTACCCTAACCTAACACCAAAAGTAACCAAAAACTTAACACTAACCCCAAATATAATCCTAACATTTACCCTATAACTCATCCTAAATTTAATCCCAACCTCAAACCCAAATCTGACCCAAAACCCAAAGCCAAACCTAAACCTAACACTAACCCTATTCCTAATGGTAACCCCAAACCTAACCCTAACACTAAAACTAAATCTAACCTCAATACCAAACCAACTGCTTCTCCAATCACAACCCCAAACAAAACTCCAAACCATAACTTAACCCTAACCTTAACCCAAAACCTACCATAAACCTAACCCAAACCCCAAACTGAACACTAAAATTAACCTTAACCATAAACCTAAACTCAATCTCAACCATAAACATAAACCCAAACTTAACACTAAACATATCCCTAACACCATTGGCACTAAACCTAACCCCAGTCCTATCCCTAAGCCTAACTCAAACCCTAAACCTGACCACAACCCCAAACCCAACCCTAACCATTGCTGTAACCCTAACCCTAACCCTAACCCAACCAAAACCCCAAACCCAAACTCAAACCCAATCCCAAACAAAACCAAAACTGCAAACCCAACCCAACGCCATCCTAACCATAAGCTATGCTTAACTCTAAATCTAACTTTCAAACTAAACAAAACCCCAAGACCAAACCCATCAGCAACCCAAACCCCAACACTAACAGTAACCATAACCCTAACACTAACGGTAAGCTCAAACCAAACCAAACCAGAAGTGCAAACAAAACCCTAAGCCTAACCCTAAAATTAAACTTAATCCTAACCCTAAACCTCACTTCAACCCCAAACCCAAAACAAATCTGAACCCTAACACTAACCACACCCCAATGCTAAACATAAACCTAACCCCAACCCTAACCCCAACCCTAAATTTGAACGTAACCCTAAACCTAAACCTAACCACAGACCTCACCCTACCCTAAACCTAAATCTAACACCAACCCAAACCCCAAGCCCAACCCAAAACCCAAACCCAACCATATCCCTAACAGAAACTCTTACCCTAATGCTAACGCTATCCCAACCTTAAACCTAACATTAAACCTAACCCTAACCCTAAACCTAAGCCTAAATCAAAGCCCAACCCCAATGACAAACCTAACAATAACCATCACCCTAATGTAACCCTAAACCTAAACACCTAAAAAACCCAAATGAAAAACTCAACCCCAACCCCAACCCCAAACCCAACCCAGATGAACCCTAGCCCTAATCCTTACCCTAAGCCTATACCTAACCATAAACCAAACCCAAAAAAGAATCCTAATCCTAACCAGAGCCCTAACTATATCCCAAACACTAAACTGAACTCCAAACCTAAACCTAACCCAAAACCTAAACTTAGCACTAACCACAACCATAACCACATCACTAACCATAAACTAATCCAATCTCTAAACATAATCCAAATGCCAACCAAAGCACCAAACCCAAACTCAATGCCAACCACAACCCCAAACCCAACCCCAATCCAAAACTCAAACCCAACACTAAACATAACTCTAACTCTAAACCTAACCATAACCCTAACAGTAACACCAACCCCAACCCAAGCCCAACATTAACACTAACACTAATTCTGAACATAACCCCAAAACTAACACAAAATCTAATCCTAACCCCAACCAAATCTCAAGGGCAACCCTAAGCCAAAACCTAACATACAACCTAACCCTAAACCTAACCCTAAACTTAAACCTAACCCCTACCCCAACCCTAACCACACCTTAACTATCACACAAACACTAAACCCAACCAAACTTTTAACTGTAAACATAACCCTAACCCTAACACTAACCCTAAACCTTGCCCTAACCCCAACCATAACCCTAACCATAATCTTTTCCTTACCCCAAATCCAAGCCAAAAGACATCCCAAACCCCAACACAAATCCTAAACTTAGGACCAACCCCAAACACAACCAATCACTAACCCTAACCCTAAGCCTAAACCTAAACCTAAACCTAACCCTAAACTTAAACCAAACCCAACATCAAACCCATCCATAACACTCACCACAAATCCAACACTGACTAAACCTAACACTACCACTAACCCTAACTAAAAGCCCAATCCCAAAGCCAAACCCAACTCAAACTCCTATACCAAACTAACCCCAAACCTAGCAGTAAATCTACCCCTACTACTAATCCAAACTCTAACCCTAACCCTAAAACTAAACATAAACTTTACCCAAACCCCAACCCTTACCCTAACATTAATCCTAACCCCCAAACCAACCCCAAAGCCATTCCCAAACCCAAACCAATACCAATTCCAACACCAATCCCAAATTTTACCCTAACCTTAACCCTAACCCTAACATTAACCCTAAGCATATTCTTAACACTAACCTTAATCCTAACCCTAATCACAATGCTAACCCTAAGCCCAAAGCAACCCTAACCCTAACTTTAACCTTAAACCTAACCCAACCCTAATCATAAATCTAACCCTAACCCTAACTGCAAGACTAACACTAACACTACCAACACCAACCCCAGCCCAATCCCAACCCCATACCCAACCCAACCCTAAACCTAAACCTTACCATAACCCTAAACCTAACCCTAATCCCAAACCCAAACCTAAACCAAAACCAAATCCCAAACTAAAACTGACCTAAATCCTAATTGCTAACACCAACACCAACCAAAAATTCCACCCTAAACCCAAACCTAAAACTGACCCTAACACTAACCCTAACACTCACCCTAAACCTAACAATAAATCATCACTTATCCTCAACCCTAACCCTAAAACTAAACTGAACCTTAACACTAACCACAACCCCAACCTCAAGCAAAACTCTAACCCCAAACCCAAATCTAACCCTAATGCTAACCATAACCATGACCATAATACTAACCCTAAACCTAACCCTAAATCTAACCCGAATCCTAAACTTAACCCCAAACACAACCCTAACCATAACACAATCAATAACCCAACCTAAATCTAACCCCAACACAAATGTTAAGTTTAAACCTAACCCAAACCTCCACCCTCACCCCAACCCAATTCTTAACCTAACCTATACCTAACTCTAATCCTAATGCTAACCCTAAACCTAACCCTAACCTCAAACCCAATGGTAGCCTTACACTGAACCACATCCTCAAACCTAACCCTAACCCAATGCTAACCATAACCCTTAACCTAACCCTAACCACAACCCTAAATGTAACATGAGTCCCAACACCAAAGACAACCCCATCCCCAAACCCAACCTCAAACCTAATCCTAAATCTAATCTTAATCCTAACACCAACACCAACACAAACACAAACCCAACACCAACCCATCCATAACCCTAGTCCTAACCATAAACCTAACCATAAATTGAAGCTTTGCTAACTCCAGCCCCACACTAACCCTAAGCCTAGCTGTAACCATAACCTTAAACTTAAAACTAACCTGAAACCTATTCTTATGCCAAACCCCAACCCAAAATGCAACCACAACCCAAACCCTAAACTGACACTAACCCGAACCCTAACCCTAATATTAACCACAAGTCACACCTAAGCCGAATGCTAACCCTAACCCTAAACCTAACCCTACACCTAACCCCAACCCTAAGACCAAGCCAAGCTAAACTTAACACTAAATCTAAAGCTACACCTAACCCTAATGTTAAAACTACACCTAACTCTAAACCTATCGCTTACACTAACCCAAACCTCCAGGCTAAGCCATACCCTAAACTTAAACCAAAATCCAAGCCCAAACCCAATCCAAACACAAAACCAAAGCCAACCCCAACACAAATCTTAACCGTAAATGTAATACTAGCCCCAACCTTAACCTTAAAACTAACCCTAACACTGACTCTAACACTAATACAACACCAATCTCAATGCCAATCCCAACCCCAACCCAGTCCCAAACCCAATCACAATCCCAACCCAAACCCAAAACCTACCCATAATCCTAAATCTAAACCTACACTATTTCTAACTGTAACCATAAACATAATCCTAACCCTCACAATAATCCCAAATCTAACACTAACCATAACACTAACCTAATTTTAATCCAAACACTAGCATCAACCTCAAACCAATACCCAACCCTCACCTCAAATCCAAACCCAAATGCAATCCTAAACCTAGCCCCAACTCTAACCCTAATCCTAAACGTAACCCCATCCCTAACACAAAACCAAACCCAAGCCCAAACCTAATCCTGAATCTAATCAGAAAACTAATTGTAAACTTAACCCTAACCTCTACCCCCACAATAACTCTAACCCTAACCCTAACCTATTCCAAACCCTAAGACTAACCCTAACCAAATATCTAACCAAAAACTCAACCCCAAACCCATCCCCAACGCAAACCGTATTCTTAAAATAAACCCTAAACCTAAACACAACCCCAAACCCAAAGCCAGACCCAATGCTAACTGCAACCACAACCCCAACCCCAACCCTAATCCTAACCCTAACCTTAACCCTATACCCAACAACACAAAACATCAACACTGACCCATAGCTAACATAAACCTAAAATTAACACTAACCCTAATACTAACACTAACCCTATACTTAAACATAATTTCAATACCAAACCCAACAACAAGCACAATCCCAACATAAACCTAACACTAAGCCTAAACCTAAACCTTCACATAACCCTAACCTTAGCACTAACCACAACCCTAACCTAAACCTAAACATAACAGCAAACCTAAACCTATCCCTAAACTGAATCCTAAAACTAAGCATAAACTTAAATGTTTAGGCCTAAACATAAACCCAAACTTAACCCAAAACACAACCATAACCTTAACACCCACCCCAACACCAAACCCAGCCAAATCCGCAACCCCAACCCCAAACCCAACCCAAACCCAAACCCCATCCATAGCTCCATCCCTAATGCTAACCCTAACTCTAACCCTAAACATAACCATAACCTTAAGCATAACTCCAAACAAGACCCAAACCCAAACCCCAACACTTAACTTTAACCCTAACCATAAGCTTAAAACTAACCCAAACCCACACCTAATCCTAACACACCCTAAACCGAAACCTAACACTAAACCCAAACACAATACTAACATCAACCATCACTAACTGTAAACCATACCCTAAGCCTAAGCCTAAGCCTAAGCCTAACCCTAACACAAACCCCCATGCTAAGCCCTAACCTTAAACCTAAACCCATAACCAAACCCAACTTTAAACCCAACCCCAAAACTAACCGAAACACAAAACAAAACTTTTCCATTACCATAATGCTAACACCAACCCAAACCCTAACTCTAACCCCAATGCCAAACCTAGCCTAACATTAACCCTAAAACTAACCCTACACTAACCTAAAGTCCAACACCAAACACAACCCTAAACCTAATCTAACAACTAATGCTAACCCTAAACTCAACTACAAACCTAACACTAACACTAATGCTAAGCCTAAACCTTGACTTAACCATAAGTTTAACCCTAATTACAACTCCAACCGCAATCCCAAACCTAAAACAAACCTAAACATGGACATAACACTAATCCTAACCCAAACACAATCCCAACCCAAAATGGAGCATCAAACCAAACACCAATGCCAAACCCAAACATAACTCTAAACCCTAACCCAATCCCAAACCTAATCATAGCCCTAACCCTATCCTTATCCCTAAACCTAACCCAAACCTTACACCCAAACCTAAATCTAACCCCAAACCCAACCCCCACTACAAATCCAAAGCTAAACTTAACACTAACAATAGGCCTAAACCTAACCATAACCTGAAACCTAACCCAACCCTAACAACAAACACAACCCCAAAGCAATGCTAACCCTAAACCTAACACTAAACCTAATCCTAATCCCAACACTAACCCTACTCCTAACACTAAAACTAATGCCAGCACTAACCCCAACCCCAATCCCAAAGGCCAAGCTGACCCCAAACCAAAGCTTAAACGTAACCTGAACCCAAACCCAAACCTAACAATAAACCTAACCCTAACCCTAAATCTCACCCTATACCTAACCCTAAACCCAACCCTAAACATGACTCTAATCCTAATCCTAACACTGACCCTAACTCTAACCCAAACCCCAATGTCAACACCAATCCCAAACCCAATACCAAACCCAAACACAGACCCACCATAAATCTAACCCTAACCCTAAACCTAAACCTAATCATAACCATAACCATAATCCTAACCTTAAAGTTAACCTCAACACTCACCTCAAAACTAACCCTAACCCTAACAAGCCCAACCCCAAAGCTAACTCCAACCCCAACCCCAAATCAAGCAACAATCCCACCCAAACCCTAAGCCTAAACCTAACTCTAACCATTAACCTAACACTATTCCTAAGATTATCCCTAACCCTAACTGACACAATAACACCAAATCTAACCCTAACACCCTAATCCTAACAGATACCCTAACCCCAAACCCAAATCCAAAATAAACCTCCACAGCAACTCCAAAACCAACCCAATCCTAACCCTATCCCTAACACTAAACATAACCCTAAGCCTAACACTAACCCTATCACCAAACCAACCTTACCCTAATCCCTACCCCAACCCTAAAGTAACTCTAACCCTAAGCCTAACCCTAATCCTAATCACAACTGAGACCCTAATCCTAAATCTAAATCTATACCTAAACAGAAATCTAACCCTAAACCTAATACCAACCCAAACAACAATAAACCTAAACCTAACCATATCCCAAACCCTAAACTCAGTCAAATCCCTGACACCAAACTAAACCCTAAATGAAACCCCAATAGGAAACCCAACCCTAACCCTAACTCCAAAACCATCCCCATCCCTAAACTTAAACATAACCCTATCCTTAACCCTAAAACTAAAATAACAGTAATTCCAAACCTAAAGTTAACACCAAAGTCACCCTCTACCCCAACCACAATTCAACGTTAATCTAACCCCAATGCTAAACCCAACCCAAATTTACCATAACCCTAAACCTAAAACTAAACCTACCCCAACCTCCAACTCCAACACCAACCTCAATATCAACTCCAAACCAACCAAGGACAACAAACCCCTTACCCAAACCTAAAACAACCATAAACTTAACCCTAACAGTAATGCTAAACATAACCATAACCCTAAAAATAAAACCAAACTCAAACACAAAACCATCAAACCCAAACTTAACATTAAGCCTAACACTAACCAAAACCCCACCCCCAATGCTAACCCTAAACCTAACCCTATCCCTAGCCTTAATCCTAATCCCAACCAAAACCCCAAACCCAAACTCAAACCCAATCTTAACTGTAACCCCAACCCCAAACACAATCAAAAGACAACCCTAACCCTAACAAAGCAATAATCTGAAACCTAACTTTAAAACCAACCGCATTCCCAAACCCATCCCCAACCCTAAGCTTTACACTAACACTAACCATAACCCTAACATTAACACTAAACTCAAACTCAGCCCCAATCCCAAACCTAATACTAACCCTAAACCAAATCCTAAACTTAACACCAACTCCAATCCCAACCCCAACCCTAAACTTAAAGCTAACCCTAACAGTAACAATGATATTAAACCCAACAACCACAACCACAACCCTGAACATAACTCTAAACCTAAACCTAATACTAACCCCAAACCTAACCCCAAACACAATCCCAAACCCAATCTGAAACCTAACTCTAACCCTAACCCAAACTTAACCCTAAGCCTAAACCTAAACCTAACCCTAAACCTAAGCCAAACCCTGAACCCACTCACAAATCTAACACTAATCCTAAACCTATGCTTAAGTCAACCCTAACTGTAACCCTAAACCTAAACCCAACCTGACTAAAACCTGACCCTAAATCTAACCCTAACCCTATACGTAAGACTAACACCAACACCAACACCAACTGCATCCCCACACCAAAAACGAAAACCAACACCAAACCTAACCCAAACCCTTACCCTAACACTAACACTAATCTAACACAAACCTAACCCTAAACCTAAACCTATCCCTAACCTTAACCCAAACCCTAAACTGACCCCAACCTAACTGCAACCTAACCCTATCTATAAACCTGAAATTAACCCCAACCAAAACAATAACACCAAGCAACCTCAATCAAGACCCCCAAACCAAACTCAAACCTAAACCTAAACCTAACCCTACCCCTAACCATAAACCTAAGCCCAACCCCAATTACCTAGCAAACGACAAACCAAAACCCAAACCAACACCCAACCCAAACCCCCACCCCAACGACAAACCTAACTTTAACCCTAAGCCTGACAGTAACACTTACCTAAACAAAACCATAACCCAAAACCTAAAAACACCAAACCTGACCATAAACCTAACCACATCCCTACAAATTAACTTAATCCCAACCCTAACCCTAACCAAAGTCTTAACCCTAATGCTAACTACACCACAACCATACCCTAAACATAACCCATCCCTAACCATAACTGTAATCCCAAGAAAAACCCCAACAAACTCAATGCAAGCCACAACCCCAAACCCAACCTGAACCCCAAACACAACCTCAACTACAAAGCCAACCACAATGACAACCACTATCCCCAAAACAACTACAATCCCAACCCATTCCCTCACACTAACCTTAACCCTAATCCTAAACCTAACCCTAATGCTAACCATAGCCATAAACCTAACACTTATAATAAGCCCAAACATAAACCCAACCTGAAATCTAACCCTAATCCTAACTAACCCTAAACCTAACCCATACCCCAAACCCAAAGCTAACCCTAAACCCAATCCCAACCTTAACCCTAAGCCTAAGCCTTACCCTAACCCTAACCCAAACCTAAACATAACCCTAACCCTAACCCTAACCACACCTTAACCATTACACTGACCCCAACACCCAACCCAACACCCATCCATAAACCTAACACTAACCTTAACCCTCATCATAAACCTAAACCTACCTTCAACCACAACCCAAACCCCAATTCCAAGCCCTACACTAACTGTAACCCTAAGCCTAAACATAACCATAACCCTAATCATATAACTAACTGAAACCCTAAACTTAACCCCAACCCCAACCAAAAATGCAACCACCAACCAAACCCTAAAACTGACAATAAACCTAAACCTAAAACTATCCCTAACACTAATTCTAATATTTATTCCTAACCCTAATGCTAACCTTAACCCTAAAACTAATCTTAACTTTAAAACTAACCACAACCCAAACCTCAACCATTACCCAAACCCCAAAGCCAAATCTAACCCTAATGTTAACCTTAAATATCAACCTAATACTAAATGTAAACCCAACCCTAACCCCAATCCAAAAGTAACCCTAACCCTAACCCTATGCCTAACATGAAACCTAGCCCTAATCCTAACCCAAACCCTAATGCTAGGCTCTTAGCCTACCCTAAACCAAAACCCAACCCAAACCTAAACCACACCACAAAATGAAACTAAACCATAACCATAACTCAAACCCCATACTTAAACTTAAATCTAACCCTAAACCTAACCCTAGTGTAAACCTAACCCAACCCCAATCCCAATGCCAACCACAACCATAAACCCAACCCCAAACCCAAACCTAACCCTAACCCTAAACCTAACCCCTACCACCACCCCCAAACCAAGCTGAACCACAAACCAAACAGAATCCTATCCTTATACATAATCATAATCCTAACCCCAACTCCAACACCAACCCAAACCTGATACCTAATGCTAATACTCAAACTAACCCTATCCCTAACCCTAACCCTATCCCTATTTGAATCCCTATCCCTACACCTATCACTATCCCTAAACCTATCACTAATACTCTAACACTATACCTAAACCTAAACATAAACATAAATGTAAACCTAAACATAACTTTTGCCCTAACCCTAACAGCAAACCCATCCCTAACCCTAACCCTTACCCTAATCCTAAATCCATGCCTAACCATAACCCCAACCCCAACCACAATACCAACTCCAAACCCAAATGCAAAACCAAACCCAAACCTAATCCAAAATCTAACCCTGAAGGTAACCCTAACCTTTATCCTAATGCAAACAACCCAACCTCAACCCAAAACCCATACCCAACTCCAACACTAAACCTAACCTAACCCAAACCTAACCCTAACCCTAACTCTAGGACCAACCCTAATCCTAACCCTAAACCTAAACCTAATCCTAACATTATCCCTAAACTTAACACTAATCCCAACACAAACCCCAACCCCAAACTCAACCCCCAAACCCAAACCTAATACTAACCCTGAATGTAACCCTAAACTTAAACCTAACCACAAACCCAACAACAGAGCAAACCCCAATCCAAAACCCAAACCCAAAACCAAATTCAAACCCAACCCCAATCCTAACCCTACCACTATCCCTAATCTTAACCCCAAACAAACTCTAACCCCAAAATAATCCTAACAGTAAACCTAATCTAAACCTAACCTTAATATTAATATGAACCCTAACCCTAGTGCAACCCAATCCTTAACCACAAACCTAAACCAAACCCTAAGCCTAACCCTAACAATAGCTATAACCCTTACCCTAAACCCATCCCCACCCCAAACCCAACTGTAATCCCAACACTAAATCTAACCCTAAGCATAACATTAATACTAACACTAACCCTAACCATAACTCTAAACCTAAACCTAACCTTAGCCCTAATCCTAACCTTAACCCTAACCCAAAACCTAACTGCAGCCTCAACCCTAACCCTAACCCTTACCCTAAGCACAACCTCAACCCCAACCATTAACCTAAACTGAAACATATCCTTAACCCTAACCTAACCCCAATAAGGCCCCAACCCCAAACTCAACCCAAAACCAATCCCCAACCATAAACCCAAACTGTGCCAGTTTGAATGTATTATGTTCCAAAAACACCATTATCTTTGATGTAATTTTGTGAGGGCAGATATATTACTGGTGATTAGATTGTAATTCTTTGATTTAGTGTTTCCATGGTGATGCGACCCACCCAACTGCTGGTGACTACTCTGATTAGATAATTTCCATGGAGATGTGTCCATGCCCATTCAGCTAGGACATTGTATAGTATATTAGAGCACTATACAAGCTAAGACAGAAGGATCGAGATTTCTAGAGCCAAGAGGGATACCTTGAAGAAGGCATAGGAGCTGATAGACTAGCTGCAGCTTATAGAAGCATTTTGGAGATGACCTTTGAAAACGCAATTTTGCTCCAGAGAAGCTAAGAGAAGACAAATGTCCCAAGAGCAAGTAAGAGTGACATATTTGAGGAGATGCAGCCTAGAGTGGAACATCCTGGGAGAAAGCCATTTTTAAACCAGAACTCAGGACCACACGTGCCTTCCCCATTAGCAGTGGTTTTCTGGACACCATTTGTCATTCTCCAGTGAAGGTACCTGGTTGTTGATGACTTACCTTGGACACTTGATGGCCTTAAGACTGTAACTTTGTAACCAAGTAAACCCCCTTTATAAAAGCCAATCCATTTCTGGTGTTTGTGAAAAGGCAGCATTAGAAAACTGGAACAGGTTTTGGTACTAGAGAAGTGGGGTGCTGCTGAGTTTGCAAATACCAAGCATGTTGGAATGGCTTTTTAAATGGATAAGGGGAAGATTGTGGATAAATCATGAGGAGTTTGATAGTAAAGGCCCAAATTGTTTTGAAGTATGGACCCTAAAGTTCCTTCTGATTAGGTCTTGGGCAAAAATGATGAATGTGTTGTTGTGAACTTGAAGAAAGGTGATCCTTGCTTTCAAGTGGCAGAGAATTTGGCAAATTTGTGTCCTGGTGTTGGATGGAAGGAAGAATTTGAGAGTGATGAGATAGTATACTTGACTGATGAGATTTCAAACTAAAAGTTGTGGATATAGCATGACTTATACTTGCATATTATAGTAAAATATGAATGGAGAGAGTCAAAATTAGAACTGAACACTTGGGTTCAAAGAAACCAGAAACTGATAGTTTTAAAATTCTGGGCTTGCAGGGGGTTGTACTACAGAAACTATAGTCCCACCTAAGGATTTAACCAACCATGGAACCAGACTGCCATTTCAGTACAAGCCAAGATTGGAGATGGGGTTATCCATAAAGGATTTGTGGAAAGTCCTATTGTCTGATGGCTTTGACCCTGTGTGCTTCATCCAAAGCCAACATAATTTTTGCAGGATCTTTACAGATGGAGCTACTGCTGTTCAGGACTGGAGGAGAAAGATAAGGAAATAATTGAAGGAAAAAAT
This sequence comes from Choloepus didactylus, assembly GCF_015220235.1. NCBI lineage: Eukaryota > Metazoa > Chordata > Mammalia > Pilosa > Megalonychidae > Choloepus > Choloepus didactylus. The sequence continues at coordinate 15,017,497 of NC_051324.1, forward strand.
TATTCAAAGACAGAACCATGGAGGTTGAGATCTGGAGTCAAGAGGTCTCAGGCTGGGACAGCAGAGTGGCCCACATGCATGGAAAGGGTTAGTTTGCCCCAGAGGTTGAGGATGAGCATTCCACCTTGATGTTCAGGATTAGTGCTGCCATCCCAGGTCTCATAGAGGGTTTAACAAAATCCATAGGAATTGGGGAGAGCATGGCTTCCACCCCATTATTCTGATCAGGTTAAGCATGGGCCCTGGAGATGGAGGAGGATCTGGGTTCTGCCCTGAAATTTGAGGAGGGTGAGGCTGAGAAGATAGTCTCCCCATTGTGTAGATATGTTGTAGCACTCACCCCAGCATTTGGAGAGAAAGCAGCTGCTGCAAATGTCCTTAGGAAGGGTTCATTTCCCACTCTCTGAAGTCACAATGATAAAATATCATGCTTTAAATGACTCTCACACTTTGAAATTTAAAAGAGTTTGCCCTGCAGGTTTTAGGAGCTACTGTGGTCCTGTAAACCCTGTTTTACTTTCAGTATTTCCTTATAGCAATGGGAATTCTTACCATATGACTGTCCCTCCTTTGTATATTGGGAGCATATAACTTGTTCTGCATTTCACAGGACCATAGCTAGGGAGGAATTATGCCTTAGGACATACCATGCCATTAACTGATTCTGATGGGATCTTGTACTTGTCTATTGTTACTGAAATGATTTAAATTTCTGTGATTTGTGATGAGATGAATATAATTTGTATATGGAAAGACTATGCCATTTTCAGGCCCAGTGTTGGAATGTTCCAGTTTGAATTATGTACCACAAATGCCATTATCTTTGATGTAATGCTTTCTGGGAAAAGCAATAATGTTGATTAAATTGTAATTATTTGTTTCCATGGAGACAAACCCTACCAAACTGTAGGTGATAACTCTGATTAGATAATTTCCATGGATGTGTGGCCCTGTCCATTCAGCTTGGACCTTGATTAGTTCATTAGAGCACTATATAAGGAGCAAGCTTCCTACAGCCAAAGGGGACACTTTCAAGAATGTACAGGAGCTGAGAGAGGAGTTGCATTTTACAGATATTTTGGAGATGGACTTTGAAATCAGACTTTTTTCCAGAGAACTTAAAAGGAGACAAATGCTCCAAGAGTTACTAAGTGACATTTTTGAAGAGAAGTAGCCAAGGGAAACATCCTGGGAGAAACCATTCTGAAATCAGAACAGATGCCACCCGTCTGCCTTCCCAGCGAGCAAAGGATTTCCAGACAACACTGGAAATCCTACAGTGAAGGTGCCTGGTTGTTGATGCCTTATCTTGGACACTTTATGTCTTAAATCAATAACTTTGTAACCAAATAAAATCCCTTTATAAAAGCTGATTCATTTATGCTGTTTTTGAAAAGGTAGGAAGCAAAGTGGAAAACATCCCTAACACTAACACCAACCCAACACCGACAATAACCCTAAAACTAACCCTAACCCTAAAACTAAACCTAATCATAACCCTAAAGCTCACCTTAACCCCAACCCCAATGACAATTCCCACCCTAAACCTGACCCCAAAGCCATCCATGTCCATACCACTAACCCTAAATCTAACACTAAACTTAACCCCAGTCCTAAACTCAACACCAAATCTAACCTGAAACCTAACCCTGACCCTAAGCTGAACCCTAACTCCAACTTGAACCCCAAACTCAATTCCAACACCAAATTCAAACCCAAACCCAACCAGAACCCTAACTGAAATACTTACCCTAACCATAACCCTAACAAAGCCCTAAAGCTAAAACTAAAGCTAGCCCTAATCCTAACCCTAGCCCTAACACTATAGGAAAACCAAACCCCAAGAACAAAACTAACCATAATCCTAACCCTACCCATAACCCCAACAAAAACCCAAAGAACAAACTCAACCCTAAATCTGACCCCAAACCAAAACCCAAACTAAAGCTAAACCTAACATCCACCCTAACCCTAAGGCAAATCTCAACCCAAATACCAAGCAAAACACAAAACAAAACACAACCCTACACCAAAACTCAACCCCAAACCAAACCCCAAACCCAGCTGCAAACTAACCCTCACCCTAAGCCTAAACCTAACCCTAACCATAATCATAATCATAACCATAACCCAAACCATGAAAACAAGCCCACACCTATCCATAATCCTAACTGTATCCCAAAATCTAAACCTAACTCCACCCCTAACACTAACCACAATACTAAACCTAACACTAACCACAATCATACACAAACACTAACCCTAAACCTAATCCTATCCCTAAAACTAGCTCAAATCCCCACCAAAATGTCAACCTCAAACTCAATGCCAACCACAACCCCAAACCCAAACACAACCACAACCCCAAACCAACACTAAAATATCCCTAACCCTAAATCTAACCACAATCCTAAATGTGATCCCAACCCAACCCAACCCCAACACTAACCCTAAAACTAATCATAACCCTAACCCTAAGCCAAATCCCAGGAGCAACACTAACCCCAAACCTAAACCCAACCCTAAACCTAAACCTGACCTTAAACTTAAACCTAACCCCCACCCCACATGCAAGCATAACACTAACACATATCCAAAATTAAACCTAAACCTAGGCCTCAGCCTAACCCTGACACTAATCCCAAACCTAACCACAACCCCAACACTATCCCTAAGACTAACCCTAAACCTAAAAATAACCCTAACTCTAACAATAGTCTCAAACCTAAGAGTATAATCCTAACTCTATCCCTAACCATAAACCTAACATTAACCCTAACCCTAATCCTAAACTTAAAACCAAGGCAAACCCCAACCTGAGCCCCAAACACATTGCAAAACCCAAACCAAAGCTTAAACCTAAACCTAAACCCAACCCAAATCTAACCCTAAGCCTAAACATAGCCCTAACTCTGAACCTAAATCCAATCTAATCCTAAACCTAGCTCTAAACCTAAACCTAAACAAACCCTACACTGACCAAAATGCCAATACAAAACTAAGTCCAACCCAATGCCCACCCTAATTGTAACCCTAAACTTAACTCTAACCCTAACCCTAATCATAACCCTAACACCAAAGCCAACCCTAAACCTAACCCTAATCATAAGCCTAAACTTAACCCTAACCCTAAAGAAAACACTAACCCCAACCTTAACTCTAACCTCAACTTAACCTTAAGCCTAAGCCTAAACTCAAGCTTAATCCTAACCCTAACATAATCCTAACACTAACTCTAACCCTAACCCTAACCCTAACCAAACCCAAAGCCAAAGCAAACCTCAACCACAAGACAAAACCTAACCTTATTCTACAGACATAAACCTAATACAAAATTTAAACATAGCCCCAAACCTAACACTAAACCTAACAACAAACTTAACCCTGATCCTAACCCTAACCCTAATGCTAACCCCAAACCTGAACCCAACTGCAAACCCGAAGCCAATCTGTACCCCCACCCCAGTGCAAACCCTCCCCTAATTTCAACCCTAATACTAAAGCTAAACTGAACCATTAACACAAAACTAATCCCAACCCAAACCACAAGGCCATATCTGAACCCCAGCCAAACCCCAACTGCAATCTCAACCCTTACACTAAACGTAACCATAAACCTAAACCTAACCCTAACACTAATCATAACCTTAAACCTAACCCTAAATTCTACCCCAACTCTAACCCTAGCCACAATGCAAAACATAAACCTAAACCTTACACTAATCTAATGAAAACCCTAATACCAAAACTAATGCTAACCCAAACTTTCACCCTAAAACTAACTCTAACCACAAACAAACCCATACCCTAGCTCTAAACCTAAACCTAAACTTAACCCCAAACCCGATGACAACCACAACTGCAGCTCCGACCCCAAACCTAACCCTAACCCTAACACTAAACCTAATCATTACCCTAACACTAACACTAACACCAACACCAACCCCATCCCAAATGCAATTTTAAACCTAACCCTAATGCTAACAATAAATCTAAACTTAAGCCCAACCCCAAACCCTATCCCTACCCCAAAACCAAACCAAAACATAATCCTAACACTAAACAGAGCACTAAACCTAACACATACTAACCCCAATACCAAGCTCAACCCTAACCCTAAACCAAATCCAACTGCAACCCTAACCCTAAACCTAAACCTAAACCTAAACCTAAGCATAGCCCAAAACCCAAACCCAAACTCAAACCCATAAGGAAACCTAAACCTAAACCTACCACTAACCCTAACCCTAGCCCTAAACATTACCCCAACTCCAAACCCAAACCTAACCCTATTTGCAATCCCAAACTTAACCCTAAACTAACCTAAACCTCACTGTAACACTAACCCTAAGCCTAACCCTAACCATAACCTAACCCTAAAACTAACCCTAACCCTAATACCAATCCCAACTCCAAAACAAGCACAAACCCTTACCTTAACCCTAACTGTAACCCTAACTAAAACATAATCTTAACCATAAAACAAACCCCAACCCTAATCCTTACTCTAACCCTACCCTAAACCTAATTCTAGCCCAAATTCTAACTCCAACCCCAACCCTAACAATAACCCTAACCCTATCCTAAACCTAACCTTAACCTCAGCAAAAGACCCAATCCCAACCTAAACCCCAACCCTATCCACAACTCCAACCCCAAATATAACCCTAATCAAAACCTATCACTTTCCCTAAACCCAACCCCAACCCGAAACCCAAAGCCAACCCCAAACTCAACCTGAAAACCAAACACATTATGAACACCAACCCCAATTGCAACCCCAACCCTAACCCTAAACCTAAAACTAACCTAAAGCCTAAGCCTAAACCTAACCCTAAATCCAACACCAAGACCAACTCCAGCAACAACCCCAACCCTAACCCTAACTGTAAAACTAACCCTAAAGCTTAACCTAAGCCTAAACCTAACCTTAAACTTATCCCCAACAACTAACTCTACCAAACTCAACCCCAACACCAACCCCAACCAGAAACCTAAACCTTCTGAACCCTCACCCTAAGCCTAACCCTAACTGAACCCAAACCCTAACCAAAACAGTAACACTAACCATAACCCAACCCCTACCCCAACCCCAACACTATACTTAACCCTAACCCCAACACTAATCCTAAAACTAAATTGAAACATAACCCTAAACCCAGCCCCAATCCCAATTGCAGCCCAACACCAACACTAACCCTATACCTAACCTTAAACCCAACCGAATGTATTATGTACCCCAAAACGCCATTACCTTTGATGCAATCTTGTGTTGACAGAAGTAATAGTGTTGAATAGATTGTAATAATTTGATTGTTTCCATGGAGATGTCACCCACACAACTGTAGGTGATAACCCTGATAAGGTAATTTCCATGGAGTTGTGGCATTGCCCATTCATCACGGGCCTGGATTCATTTAGTAGCACACATTATAACTCAGACCAAAAGAGCAAGCTTGCTACAGCCAAGAGGGACCATTTGAAAAGCACACAGGAACTGAGAGAGTTGCTGCAGCTTTGGAGATGGCTTTTGAAAGCAGATTTTTGATCTGAAGGAGCTAAGAGAGGACGAACTCTCAAACAGCAACTAAGAGTGACATTTTTGAAGAGCTGCAGCCTGGAGACAAACTTTCTGGGAGAAAGCCATTTTGAAACCAGGACTCTGGAGCAGTCACAAGCCCCATGCATTCCCAGCTAACAGAGGTTTTCCAGACACCGTTGGCCATTCTTCAGTGAATGTACCTGATCAATGACACCTTATGGCCTTAAGACTGCAACTTCATAAACAAAACCCCTTTTAAAAGACAATCAATTTCTGGGATTTTGTGGAAAGGCAGCATTAGCAATCTGGAAGAGGTGGTTTTGGGTTTCGGGTTTGGTCAAGGGTAGGGTCAGGGTTAGGGTTTGTGTTAGTGTAAGGATTAGTGTTATGGATAGGTATAGGGATAGGGATTAATATAGGGATGGGTTTAGGCTTAGGGATATGCTTAGGGATAGGAGTAGGGATGGGGAAGCATTAGGTTTAGGTTTAGAGTTAATGTTAGATTTAGGGTTAGGTTTTGGGTTGGGGTTGGGTTTAATGTTAGTGTTAGTGTTAGGGTTAGTGTTACAGTTGGGGTTGGGTCTTGGTTGGGTTTGGTGTAGAATTTATATTGTTTGGTTTAGGGATAGTGTTAGGGTTGGGGTTGGGTTTAGGTTTGAGATTAGTGTTTGTCTTAGGGTTATGGTTAGAACTTGTGCAAGGATTAGGGTTGGGGATGGTTTTGTATTTGGGCTTGGGGTTTGTTTTTTATTTTAAATTCAGTATTATTGATATATCTTCACATACCATTCAATCATCCATGGTTTACAATCGACTGTACATGGTACCATCCTATAGTTGTGCAATCATCACCCTAATCTGTTTTTGAACATTTTTCTTATACCAGAATCAGAAAAATAGTAAAAATTAAAAACAAAAATAAAAATAAAAAATAGCACCACAATCTTCCCCGCATCTGACCCTAAGTTTCATTTAGTTTTTGTTCTCATTTATCTACTCATCCATCCATACACTGGATAAAGGGAATGTGATCCACAAGGGTTTCACAATCACATTGTCACCCCTTGTAATCTACATTGTGATACAGTCGTCTCCAAGAGTAAAGTCTACTGGGTTGGAGTTTGGTAGTTTCAGGTACTTATTTCTAGCTATTCCAATACAATAATACCTAGAAAAGTGCTATTTATATAGTGCATAAGAATATCCACCAGAATGACCTCTCAACTCCATTTGAAATATCTCACACTAAAGATTTATTTCATTTAATTTTGCATCCACTTTTTGGTCAAGAAGATGTTCTCAATCCCACAATGCCAGGTCCAGATTCATCCCTGAGAGTCATATCCTGCATTGCCAGGGAGATTTACACCCCTGGGAGTCAGGTCCCATGTAGGAGGGAGGGCAGTGAGATCACCTGTAAAAGTGCCTTAGTTTGAGAGAGAAGTTCACATTTGAGCAAAAAAGGGGCACTCAGGGTGAGACACTTAGGTACAATTATAAGCAGGTTTAGCCTCTCTTTGCAGTAACAAGAATCATAGGGGCAAGCCCCAAGACAGAGGGCTCAACATGTCAAGACTTCAGTCCCCAGTGTCTGTGAGAACATCAGCATCAATCGAGATGATGAAGTCCAACAGCTATGCATCCTCCCCCAGCTCCTCAGGGGGTCCCAAATATATATTTTTATTTTCTTCCCAAATTACTTTGGGATGTATTGCTATTTCACTCTAACCTAAACAGCTCTTCCATATCTCATTACCTATTCAAAGTTCTATGTAATTGTGATGTTTGAACAAGCTGACTGCAGAAGTTACATTGTTTAGAAAATATAGATCCTACACCAAATAAAAATTTCTTCCCTTGGTCACACATGGAAGTTGAAATTTTAGCACATAGTCGGTTTCAACCTTTATACTTTGGCCTGATTTGCCCTAGTATTAACCAGATCTGCTTCATTCATATCTCTAATTGAAGTCTGGGCTCTTTTTCAGTTTTTTCTTAACAGTTACTGTATGTGTTAATACTGACATTCATATATGCCATGCTCTAGCTATGAGTTTCAGTTGTCGCACAGATACCCAATGTTCCAGAGAACAATCAGATTATACACCCAGGGATCAACATCTCAGAGTCTGGAGATAGCCATTACAATTCAGGAATAGATTTGACAGCTGTAAGCACTTACAATCTAGGGACCACTACAATAATCATTTCCCTGTTAAGCTGTGCTCTAAGATTCAACTCTGAGTTTACACATTGTAGTTAATCCATATCAGTGAGGCATTATAGTGTTTGCCTGTGTTTCTGGCATACTTCACTCAAAATGCTGTCTACAAGATCCATTCCCCTCCTTGTGTGTCTCACAACTTCACTCCTTGTAGTTACTCAGTATTCCATTGCATGCATACACTGCATTTCCCCATTCTGTCCCCCAGGCATTGTTCCCTTAGGCCACCTCCACCCACTACAAACCATGAATTCTGCCTCCATAAACACCAATGTGCAAATGTCCATTCGTGTCTCTGCTCTCAGGTCTTCCAAGTACATACCCCATAATGAGGTTGCAGGACTTTATGGCCCCAATATACTTAGCTCCTTGTGGAAACACCACAGTGACCTCCAGAAAGGCTACAACCTTCTGCCTTCTCATCAACAGTCAATACGTACATCCTGCTGTCCATGTTTTCTCCAGCACATTTTCACATATGTATATTTTTTCCTACAAATTTATAGAAATATATTCCCATAACATAAAATTATCCACAGTGTACAATCAGTTGTTCATAGTGTCATCTTACAGTTGTACCTTTATCACCACAGTCAGCACTTAAACGTAGTGATTACTATGAAAAATATTTTTTTGGTGAATAGTAATAATAAAATAATAAAAAGAAAAATATAGTGTCATACAGTACAATATATTGGTAAGGAAAGAAAACACCACTACCAAGAATCCCATATCCCTCCCTTATATCCCCCTCTCATACACATTTAACTGTGGTATATTGCCTTTGTTATATTTAATGGAAGCATATTGCACTGTTGCTGTTGACCATAGACTCCAGTTTGCTTGACTATGTTTCTTCCCAAATACCATCCATTTTTCAACACTTTGCATGGTTGAAATTCATTTGTTCTCCCTCACATGAGAATATTTTTATATTTGTACATTTAGTAAGAGTCATTGGTCACTCCTGTTTTTACCAAGTAATACAATCCAGACTTCATCACCTATCTTTACCTCTGGTGTCATACATTCTCCTATCCCACCTCTTTCAGCATTACTCACAGACACTTTGCTCAGTGTACGTACAACATTGTGCTACCATCACACACTATTATGCTATTTCTGAATCTATAAATCAATCCTGCTGAACATTCTGTAGTCCTTCAGCATCAAACAACTGAACTCGACCCTCTATCTATCTCCTGGTAGCTATGTTATCAGCTTTCAACTCTCAAAGTTTGCTCACTAATGTTAGTTCATATTAGAGAGACCATGCATTATTTTTCCTGTTGTTTCTGGCTAAGTTCACTCAACATAGTGTCCTCAAGGTTCACCCACCTTATTATATGTTCCATGCCTTTGTTCTGTCTGCAGCTGCATAATACTCCATCATGCACGTACACCACAGTTTGTTTATCCACTCGTCCATTGATGGGCATTTGGGCTGCTTTCATCTCTTGGCAATCATGAATAATTCCACAATAAACTTTGATTTACAAAGGTCTGTTTATGTCTTAACTTTCAGTTCCTTTGAATATATACCTAGCAATGGAATAGCTAGGTTATATGGCAGATCTATACTTAGCTTCCTGAGGAACTTCGACCCTTTCCTTGAGTGGTTGGACCATTCTGTATTCTCACCAGCAATGAATAAGTGTGCCTCTTTCACTACATCCTCTCCAGCACTTGCAATTTTCTGTTTTTTGGATATTGGCCATTCTGGTAGGTATGAGAAGATATCTCATTGTGGTTTTAATAGCCAGTGAAGTTGAGCATTTCTTGATATGTTTTTCAACCATTTGTATTTCCTCTTCAGAAAAGTGTTTGTCCATGTCTTATGCCCATTTGTAATTGGGTTCTTTGTCTTTCTGTTGAGCTGTAGGATTGCTTTATATACGTGGGATATTAAACCCTTATCTGATACGTGGTTTCCAAATATTGTCTCCCATTGTGTTAGGCCGCATTTTTACTTTCTTAACAAAGCCCTTTGATGTAAAAAAGTGATTTTGAGGAAATATCATTTTTCTATTTGTTCTTTGGTTGCCTGTGCTTTGGGTGTAAGTTCTAGGAAACCACCTCCTATCACAATATCTTTAAGATATTGTCCTATGTTTTCTTCTTAGAGTCTTATGGCCTTAGTGCTTACGTTTAGGTCTTTGATCCACTTGGAGTTAATTTTTGTATAAGGTGTGAGGTAGGATTCCTCTTTCATTCCTTTGGGAATGGATATCCAGTTCTCTAAACACCATTTGTTGAAGAGGCTGCTCTGTCCCAGTAGCTTTGGCTTGGCTGCCTTATCCAAGATCAATTGCCCATAGATTCCAGAATCTATTTCTGAACACTCAATTCAATTCCATTGGTAGGTATCTCTGTCCTTAGGGCAGTACCATGTTGTTTTGAGAACTGTAGCTTTGTAATAAGCTTCAAAGTCCAGTAGAGTGAGACTTCCCACTTCATTTCTCTTTCTCAAGATATTTTTGACTATTTGTGGCACCTTGCCCTTTGAAATAAATTTGGTTATTGGTATTTCTATTTCTACAAAGTAAGTTGTTGGTATTTTAATTGGTATTGCATTGAATCTGTAAATCAGTTTGGGTAGAGTTGACATCTTAATTATATTTAGTCTTCCAATCCATGAACATGATATGTTCTTCCACTTTTTTAGGCCCTGTTCAATTTCTTTTAGCAGTTTCTTGTATAGGTCTTTTGTGGCATTCATTAAGGTTATTCCTAAATACTCAATTCTTTTTTGTTGCTATTGGAAATGTTTTTTTTTTTTATTTCTTCCTCTTTTTGCACATTACATGTTTTAAGAACTTTATAGATTTTTGCCTGTTTTTTTAACCTGCCACTTTGTTGTATTCATTGATTAGCTCTGCTGTAGAATTTTCTGAATTTCCTTCATATACAATCATGTCATCTGCAAAGAGTGGAAGTTTTGTTTCTTCCTCTCCAATTTTGATGCCTTTTCTTTTTCTTGCCTAATTGCTCTAGCTAGAACTTCCAGCACAATGATGAATAACAATGGTGATTGTGGGAATTCCAGTCTGGTTCCTGATCTTAGAGGGAAAGCTTTCAATCTCTCCCCATTGAGTACAATATTAGCTGTGGTTTTTTCATGCATTGCCTCTATCATATTGAGAAAGTTCCCTTCTATTCCTTTCCTTGGAAGTGTTTTCATCAAGAAAGGATGTTGAATTTCATAAAATGCCTTTTCTGCATCAATCAAGATGATCATGTGGTTCTTTTGATTTGACTGACTGATGTGGTGTAATACATTAATTGATTTTCTTGTGTTGAACCATCCTTGCACACCCAGAATAATCATGGTGTATAATTCTTTGACTATGCTACTGGATTCTATTTGTTAGTACTTTGTTGAGGATTTTTGCATCTATATTCATTAAAGAGATTGGTCTATAATTTTCTTTTTTGCAGTATCTTCGTCAGATTTTGGTATTAGGGTGATGTTGGCTTCATAGAATTAGTTGGGTAGCTTTCCCTCCTCTTCCATATTTTTGAAGAGTTTGAGCAGGATTGGTATTAATTCTTTCTTGAATGCTTGGTAGAATTCACATCTGAAGCCATCTGGTACTGTGCTTTTCTTTTTTGGGAGCTTTTTGAGAAATGATTCCATCTCTTTGCTTTTGATTGTTTTTTTGAGGACATCTATTTCTCCTTGGGAGAATGTTCATTGTTTATGCTTTTCTTGGAAGTCATCCATTTTGTGTAAGTTTTCAAGTAAATTAGCATACAGTTGCTCATAGTATCTTCTCATTATCTCCTTTATTTCTGCAGGGTCAGTACATTTGTTTCCATTTCCATTTCTGTTTGTATTTATTTGCATCTGCTCTCTCTTTTATTTTGTTAGACTAGATAGTGGTCCGTCAATTTTGTGATTTTCTTGAAGAACCAGCTTCTGGTTTTGTTGATTCTATTGTTTTCCTGTTCTCAATTTCATTTATTTCTGTTCTAATCTTTGTTATTTCTTTCCTTCTGTTTGCTTTGGGGTTTATTTGCTGTTCTTCCTCTTGTTCCTCCAGGTGAATTGTTAATTTTTCAAATTTTGCTCTCTCTTCTCTTTTAATATAGGCATTTAGGGCAATAAATTTCCCTCTCAGCACTGCCTTTGCTGCATCCCATAAGTTTTGATACATTGTATTTTCATTGTCATTTGCCTCAAAATATTTACTAATTTCTCTTGTAATTTCTTCCTTCACCCACTGGTTTTCTAAGATTGTGCTGTTTAGTGTCCATATATTTGTGAATTTTACAATCTTCTGACTATTATTTATTTCCACCTTCATTCCATTATGATCTGAGACAGTGTTTTTTATAATATCAGTATTTTTAATTTTGTTGAGAATTGCTTTTCGACCCAGCATGTAGTTTATCCTTAAGAATGTTCCATGAGCACTTGAGAAAAACTTGTATCCTGTTGTTGTGGGGTGTGGTGTTCTTTAAATGTCTATAAGGTATCCTTCATTTATTATTCAATACACCATCTCCATTTCCTTGGTGATCCTCTGTCTAGATGTTCTATCCATTGAGAACAGTGTTGTACTGAAGTCTCCAACTATTATTGTGGAGTTACCTACTTCTTCTTTCACTGTTCTCAGTGTTTGCCTCATGAATTTTGTGGCACTCTGGCTTGGTGAATAAATTTTATGATTGTTATGTTTTCTTGATGAATTGATCAGTTTATTAATATATAGTGTCATTTTTTGTCTCTTTCGATTGTTTTACTTTTGAAATCTACTTTGATATTAATATAGCTACTCCCGCTTTTTCTGGTTGCTGTTTGCATGAAATTTATTTTTCCAACATTTCACTTTCAGCCTATTTTTGTCCTTGCATCTAAAGTGAGTTTCTTGTAGACAGCATAAAGATGGGTCCTGTTTTTTATTCCTCTCTGCCAGTCTGTATCTTTTTATTGGGGAGTTTATTCCACTAACATTTAGTGTTATTACTGTAAGAGCAGTACTTTCTTCTATCATTTTGTCTTTTGGATTTTATCTGTCATGTCTTATTTTTTCCTCTCCCTCTTTTTACCCTTCCTGATAATCTTCATTGCTACACTCGTCTCCAAACTTCTTTCTCCTGTCTTTTCCTATCAGCCTGTTGTACTCCCTTTAGTATTTCTTGCAGCTCCAGTCTCTTACTCATGAACTCTCTCAGTGTCTGTTTGGAAATATTTTAATCTCTCCCTCATTTTTGAAGGGCAGTTTTGCCAGATATAGAATTCTTGGTTGCATGGTTTCTGCAGAGAAATCTATACATAGTCTTATTGAGCTTCTCTTGTATGTTATGCAATGCTTTTCTCTTGCTGCTTTCAGAATTCTCTCTTTGCCTTTGACATTGGACAATCAGTAAGTGTCTTGGAGTAGGTCTATTGGGGTCTATTCTGTTTGGGGTACACTGTACTTCTTGAATGTCTAATTTTCTGTCTCTCATAAGAGTTGGGAAATTTTCAATGATTATTTCTTCTATATTCTTTCTGCCCCCTTTTCCCTCTCTTCTCCATCTTGTACACCCATAAAATGATTATTTGCGCATTTCATGTTGTCACTCTACTCCCTAAGACACTGCTCATTTTTTTCCATTCTTTTCACCATCTGTTCTTTTGTGTGTGTGAATTCAGATGTCTGGTCTTTCAGTTATTGTTCCTTTCTTCTGCCTGTTCAGATCTACTATTGTGTCACTCCATTGTCTTTTTCATCTCCTCCCTTATGCCATTCAATACCATAAGTTCTGCCATTTGCTTTTTCACATTTATGAATTCTTCCTTATTTTCATCCAGTGTTCTCCTTGTATCCTTCATCTCTTGCTATGTCTCCCCTCAGTTCATTGACTTGACTTTTGAATTGATTTAACTTTGTTTGAACATCTCCAATTAGTTCTTCCTTCAGTTCATTGCACTGACTTAGCAACAATTGCTTCAACTCCTGTGCCTTGATCGATGTTTTAGTTTGTTCCTTTTGCTGTTCCATATTTTCATGTTTTCTATTATGGCTTGTTATCTTAAGCTGTCTGGGCATCTGACTTTCCCAATTAGTTTATTCTGGAGCTTGTTTTCACTCTTTTACCTAGGGTTTTCTTGTTGGTTGGCTTTTTCTCTAACCCTTCATGTTCAGTTCACACTATTCTAGACCATTATCTTAGTTTCTGTTTAGCTGATCAGAGTTTTTCACCTCTTGTTTCTCTGTTTTTTGCCCTGTTTCTATGTAGCCTTCTTGTTTGATCATCCCCTCAAATATGGCCAACCCCAGTCATATTTTCCCAGTCCAGAGAGGCCTAGGTCTCAGGAGGAGAGTATGGAGTTTCCTTGGGAATGACACCCTCCTTGAGGCCTTTAGAGTCTATGCTTCTCCTATGCTGTCTAGTATGCGATGCTTGCCAGCCCACAGTTACCCCACCAATGTAAGGAAGTGTGGAGCCTGTAGTTTTCCTGGTAACCCTGACCCTGTCAGGGGTGTAGCTGACTGAAGCTGGTTGTGAATTTCAGCTCCTGGGGTCTGAGTAAACAGAAGGAGGGCTGCCACTGGAGCTTGGCCACACCCCCTTTTCTTCTGCAATTATGATGTTTAGTGAATTTTCTCTGCCACTAGACTTCTTGCTTTATCTCTCAGAGCTATCTTAGCTCTGATCTTGCCTGGGTCCAAATTACAACTTTTGCCTTTGACACTGGACAATCTGATCAGTAAGTGTCTTCCTAGAATAATTGTTTTAGAAAAAAGAGAACAAGATTTAAAAGAAAAAGAAAAAGGAGAGCCCAGTATGAACTATTTACAGTCCTTGCAGATCTAATGGGCTATCAAAATGCTAAGAGAAAAGACTTTGAGGGCCATTAAGGAACAATCAAGAAAGCAAAGAAACTGGCTTTTCAGACATGGGTCCTTGCCCTCTGGATTTGCATATATGTCTGATTCTGTTTGAGCCCTGCCCTTCTCCATGTTATGTTCACCAAAACTCAGAAAGTCTCTGTTTTTGTTTTTGTTTTTTTTGTTTTGTTTTGTTTTGTTTTCTGATTGTGCTAGCCCTATCTTCTCTCTGCTAGACTGACTTCTCCCAGATTCTCTGCTGTCTGGTCTCTATGTTTGGAGATTTGATCAGCAGTCTGAATTTTCAATGAGAGCTGCAAGTCTAGTTCTCCTTCCTGGGTCCCAGCACCAACAGCCCCTCCTCCCACAGGACTGTGCCTGGCAGGGAGGCATGTGGGTCCCCTGGCTGTGAGAACTTACAGATTTCACTGATCTGGCTGTTCCATGTATTCGTGATTGTTGTTTGAAGTATGTCCAAAGTCAAATTGCTCTGCAGTGTCCAGTCCACATAGTTCCTGGATTTCTACCTACTTCCCTGGAGAAGTAACTAAAATTCACACCTCACCACTCTGTCATCTTGCCCTGCCCCTTCTGGGGTTTGTTTTAAAGTTAGGTTTAGGATTACGGTTAGGTTAGCATTAGGTTTGTGGTTGGGTTGGTTTTGGGGTTGGGGTTGAAGTTGGAATTGGGTCTGAGACTGGGGTTTTGGTTTTTGTTAGCATTGGGATCAGGGTTAGTGATAGGGTTAGGTTTACGGTTTGTTTTGGAGTTGGGGTTGTGGTTAGGTTTAGGTTTAGGGTTAGATTTGGGTTTTGGATTAGTTTTGGGTTTGGGGTTTCTGTTAGTGTTAAGGTTATGGTTAGGTTTAGGGGTATGTTTAAGTTTAGGGTTAGGGTTAGTTTAAGTGTTAGTTTAAGGTTGGGGTTGGGGTTGGGGTTAGCATTTGGGTTTGTTTGATGTTGGTGCTGGTGTTGGTGCTTGAATTTTGGGTAGGGTTAGGTTTAAGGTTAGGATTAGGGTAAGGTTTAGTTTGGATTGGGGTGGGGTTGGAGTTGACATTGTTGGAGTTAGGTTTAGGCTTTGTATTATGGTTTGGTTTAGGTTTTGGGTTAGGGAAAGGTTTAGGGTTAGGGTTAGGGTGGGGTTGGGTTTGGCATAGTGTTTTGATTGGTTTTTGGATTGGAGTTCTCTTTGGGGTTGAGTTTGGTGTTGGGATTTTTTCTGAGGTTAGGGTTACAGTTAGGTTTAGGTTTAGGGTTGGGGTTGTTAGAGTTAGGGTAAGGGTTAAGTTTATATTTAGGGTTAGATTTAGGTTTAGGGTTAGAGTTACCATTAGGGTTGGGGTTGTTTTTTGGTTTAGGGTTAGGTTTAGGGTTAGGATTAGGCTTAGGTTAGGGTTGGGGTTGGGATAGGGTTAAATTTTGGGTTGTGTTTGGGTTTGGGTTTGGGATTAGGGTTTCAGTTTGAATTAGGGTTAGTGTTAGGGTTAGGGTTAGATTTGGGGTTATAGTGAGTGTTAAAGTTAGGGTTAGAGTTAGGGTTAGGGATAAGGTTAGGTTTAGGTTTAGAGTCAGGGTTAGGCTTAGGGCTTTGGTTGGTATTGCAGTTGGGTTTGGGGTTAGGGTTGCAGTTGGGGCTGGCTTTGGTGTTGGGGTAGTATTAGGTTTAGGGTTAGGGATAGTTTTGAGGTTAGTGTTGGGTAGGGTTAAGGTTAGGTTTAAGGTTAGTTTTAGGTTTGGGTTTACGTTTATGTTTAGGGTTAGGGTTAGGGTCATGGGTTTGGGGTCAGTTTTGGTGTTGGGTTGGGGTTGATGTTGTCTTTGGTGTTGTGGTTTGGTTTAGCATTAGGTTATGGTCAGGATAGGTTTAGGAATAGGGTAAAGTTTAGGCTTAGGCTTAGGCTTAATGTTTGTGTTACTGTTAGCATTGGTGTTGGGTTTAGGTTTAGGTTTGGGTGTAGGGTTTAGGTTAGTTTTAGGATTAGGGATATGGCTATCATTATGGTTAGGGTTCAGTTGGCTTCAGGGTTAGAGTTAGAGTTGGGTTTTGGGTTAGGTTTTGCATTGGGGTTGGGTTTAATGGAGATTTGTTTGGGTTTGGGATTGTTTTAGGAATATGTTTAGGCTTGTTTTTGTGTGGGAGATGTGAATGTGGTTAGGGTTACTGCTAGGGTTAGGGTTAGGTTTAAGCTTAGGGTTAGGATTAAGTTAGGGTTGGGGATGAGTTTAGGCTTAAGGTTAGGATTTGGTTTAGGATTAGGTTTAAGGTTTTGTTTGGATTTTGGGTTAGTGGAAGATTAGTTTTAGTGTTAAGTTTAAGTTAGGGCTGGGTTTGGAGTTAGGGTTAGGTTTGGGTTGAGGGTTAGGGTTATGTTCAAGGTTAGAGTTATGGTTAGGATTAGGATTGGGATTGGGTTTGATTTGGGAGTTTGTTTTAGGGCTGGGTATGGTGTTAGGGTTTAGGTTGGTTTTAGGTTAGGGTTTAGGGCTAGGCTTTGGTTTGTGGTGGGGGTTGGGTTTGTTGATGGTTTTGCTTAGTGTCAGGGTTAGGTTTAGCATTGGAATTGGGGTTAGGTTTGGGGGAAATATTAGGTTGGAGTCGGCCTTGAGCTTTTTGTTGGGTTTTGCATTGGTGTTGGGTTTGGTGTTGGGTTTGGGGTTAGGGTTAGTGTTAGACTAGGATTGGGGTTAGGTTTAGGATTTTAGTTAGGGCTACAGTTAGGGTTAGTGTTAGGTTTACACTTGCATTTAGGATGAGGGTTAGGTTTATGTTTAGGTTTAACTTTAGTATTTGGTAAGTTTACATTTAGGGTTAAGTTTTGGTTTGGGGTTGGCAAAGGGTTTTGGGTTCAGGTTGGGGTGTGTGTCGGTTTTAATGTTAGGATTAGGGTTAGTGTTGGGGGTAGGTTTATGGTTAGGCTTAGGGTTAGAGTTAGGATTAGGTTTAGGGTTATGGGTAGTGTTGGGTTTGGGGTTAGGTTTTGGGATAGGTTCAAGGTTAATGTTAGGTTTAGGGTGAGGATTAAGTATGGGTTTGGGGTTAATGTTATTTTTGGGGTTGGAGTATGGTTAAATTTATGGTTAGGTTTAGGGTTAGAGATAGGTTTGGGGTTACTGTTGCTGTTAAGATTTGGGTTGGGGTTTGGGTTAGATTTAGGGTTAGGGTTAGGGTTAGATTTAGTGTTAGGTGTAGTGTTTGGTGTTGGGTTTGGAGTTGAGGCTATGGTTAGATTTATGTTTAAGTTTAGGGTTAAGATTAGGTTTAGGATTCAGGTTGGGGTTGTGTTTTCATTGAGTTTGAGCTTGGGGTTTCTTTGGGATTAGTGGTAGAGTTAGGGACAGGATTGAGTTTAGGTTTAGGGTTGTGGTTGTGGTTATGGTTGGGGTAAATGTGGTGGTTAAGATTATGTTTGGGGTTAGGTTTAAGCTTAGGGATATGATTAGGGTTATGTTTAAATTTGGCATTGTTTTCATGGTTTGGGTTATGGTTAGGGTTAGTGTTAGGCTTTGGTTTGGGGATATGTTTGGGGTTGGGTTTAGGGTTGGGTTTGTGGTTGTGTGTTTGCTTTTGGATTGTGGTCTGCTTGGTATTGGAGTTGGATTTAGGGTAAGTTTTAGGGTTGTGGTTAGATTTAGGTTTAGGTTATGGTTTGGGGTTTTGTTCAGGATTGGGGTTGAGTTTTGCATTTGGGTTTTGGTTTAGGGTTAGGGATAGGATTAGGGATAGGTTTGGGTTATGGTTAGGTTTGTGTTTTGGTATAGGTTTTGCTTTAGGTTGAGGAGGGTTGGGTTTGTTTAGTGCTAGGTTTAGAGTTGGATTAGGGTCAGGGTTTGGATTAAGGTTGGGGTTGGGTTTTGGTTTGGGATTGGGGTTTGGTTGGGGTTCGATTTAGGTTTAGGGTTAGGGCTAGATTTGGGGTTAGAGGTAGTTTTAGGTTAGAGTTACATTTAGGGTTAGGTTTAGGGTTAGGGTTAGTGTTAGGGTTAGATATGTGGTTGGTGTTTGGTTGGAGTTAGGTTTAGGTTTAGTTTTAGGGTTAGGGCTAGGATTAGAGTTGGGTTTGGGGTTGTGTTTGGGGTGGGATTTGGGTTGGGCTTGGGTTTTTGGTTAGGTTTAGTGTTAGGATTAGCTCTAGGTTTAGTATTAGGGTTAGGGTTGTCGTTGCATTTGGGGTTGAGGTTGGATGTAAAGTTAATTTATGTGTAGTCAATGTTAGGATTTGGTAGGGTTTGGGTTTGGGCTTAAGGGTAGGGTTAGGATTAGGGTTAGAATTTTGTTTAGTGTTGGGGTTGGGTTTAGGGTTGGGGTTAGGTTTACTGTTATGGTTGGCATTGGGTTTGAGATTAATATTATTCTTAGGGTTATGGTTAATGTTATTGTAATGGTTTGGGCTGGGGATGCATTTGCGGTTGGGGTTGGAGTTGGTTTGAAAGTTAAATTTACATTTAGGTTTAGGTTAGGTTTAGGGTTGGGGTAGGGTATGGTTTGCAGTTGGGATTGTGGGTGAGATTGGGTTTGAGTTTGGGGTTGGGGTTTTGGTTGGGATTTGGATAAGTATTAGGGATAGGGTTAGGTTTAGGTTTAGGTTTGGGGTTGGGATTGTCATTAGGGTATGGCTTAAGGGTAGGATTGTGTTTAGGTTTAGTGTTAGGGTTGGTGTTAGGGATATGTTTATGATATGTTAGAGTTTGGGTTCTGGTTAGGGTTGAGGTTGTGTTAGGTTTAGGGTTAGGCTCAGTGTTAGTGTTCCAATTAGTGTTAGAGTAAGGGTTAGGTTTAGAGATGGTTTAGGACTAGGGTAAGGTTTGCATTAGGGTTATGGTTAGGATTGAGTTTTGGGTTGGATTTGGGATTTGGTTTGGGGTTTGGGTTGGGATTGGGGTTGGTGTTGGGTTTAACCTAAGGGTTAGGTTTAGGGTAGTGTTTATGGTTAAGGTCAGGTTTAGGTTTAATGTTAAGTTTAGGGTTAGGATTACGTTTAGTGTTGGGGTTGGGGTTAGGGTTGGGGTTAGGTTTACTGGTATGGTTGGGGTTTATTTGTGGTTAGCTTCAAGTTAGAGTTTGTTAGGGTTTGTGTCGAGACTGCAGTTGCACAGGGGTTTGGGGTTGGGTTTAGGGTTAGGTTTCAGATTAGTTTTAGGTTTAGGTTTAGGTTTAGTGTTAGTGTTAGGTTTCTATTTGTGGTTGGGGTTGGTGTTAAGGTCAATGTTGGGGTTGGGATTAGGATTGGCTTTGTGAAAAGGTTTAGTGTTAGGTTTAGTGGGTGTTGTTTAGGGTGATGATCAGTGTTGGGGTAAGTTGTAGAGTTAGATTATTTTTAGGGTTTTGGTTACATTTCTAGTTAGGATTTTGGTTGCATTTGGCATTATGTTTGAGTCCGGGGTTGTGTTTGGGGTTGGATTTCATGTTGAGGTTAGCTTTGGGGCTGTAGTTGGAGTTATGGTTAGGGTTTGTGTTATGGTTAGCTTTACGGTTAGGGTTCGGTTTCAGGTTGGAGTTGGGTCTCGGGTAGGGTTTGCTTTTGGGGTTAGGTTTAGAGTTAAGTTTAGGTTTTGGGTAAGGTTTAATTTTTGGGCTGAAGGTGCAGTTGGGTTTGGTGTTTGTGTTGGTGTTGGAGAAAGTATTAGGTTTGGGGTTGTGGTTAGTTTTAGAAGTAGAGTTAGTTTTATTTTTAGGCTAGTTTATTGTTAGGGTTACATTTGGGGTTGGGGCTAGGTTTGGGGTTGGTGTGGGTTTGGGGTTGTGTTTGGGGTTGCTTTTGGGGTTGGGCTTGGATTTGAGGTTGGGTTTCCCATTAGGGTTAGGGATAGAATTAATGTTAGGGTTAGGGTTAAAGTTAGCTTTGGGGTTGGTGTTGGGATTGGGATTGAGTTGGTGAAGGGTTTTGGCTGGGTTTAGTGTTAGGATTAGGGTAGGATTATGGTTAAGGTTAGGGATGGGGTTGTGCCTAGTGTTAGGGTTAGTTTAGGGTTAGGGGTAGGTTTAGGGTAAGTGTAAGGCTTATGGTTGGGTTCGGGGTTTGGGATAGTATTAGGGAAGGGGTTGGGATTAGGGTTAGGGTTAGGGTTAAATTTTGTGTTAGGGTTAGGGTTTAGTTTGGGATTAGGGTTGGTATAGTGGGGGTTGGAATTGGGGTTGGGGTTGGCTTTGTGCTTGGGTTTGGCATTAGGGTTAGGGTTAGGGTTAGGGCTATGGTCAGGTTTGGTGGTGTTTTTTTAGGGTTTGGCTTATTGCTATGGTTAGGGTAATGGTTAGGATTAGGCTTAAGGTTAGGCTTAGGTTTCATTTGGGATTGGTGTTTGGTTGGGTTTTCTGTTGTTGGCTTTGTATTGGGTTTGGGGTTGTTAATGATTAGGGGAAGGGTTAGGTTTAGGTTTATGTTTGCTTGGGGTTGACTTTGGCATTAGGGTTTTTGTTGGGGTTATGGTTAGGATTAGGGATAGCATTAGGTTATGGTTAGGTTTGGGGTCAGGTTAGAGTTTGTGTTAGAGTTAGGGTTAGGGTTAGGGTTAGGTTTAGGTTTAGGTTTACTGTTGGATTAGGGTTAGGGTTAGGGTAAGGTTTTGGGTAAAGATTGTGGTTGGTTTTGGGTTTTGGGTTGGTGTTGGTGTTGTTGGTGTCGATGTTAGTGTTATGTTTAAAGTTAGGTTAAAGTTGGATTAGGTTTTGGTTTTGGTTTTGGTTTAGAGTTAAGGTTACAGTTAGGGTTAGGCTTAAGGTTTAGGTTAGAGTTAGGGTTATATTTGTGTTTGGGTTTAAGGTTGGTCTTAGGTTTAGGGACATGTATAGGGTTAGGGTTAGGATTAGTGTTGGATTTGTGGGTAGTTTTAAGTTTGGGATTGGGTTTAGTATTTGAATTAGATTTAGGTTTAGGGTTATGTTTAGAGTTTGGGTTGGGTTTGGGTTTAATATTAGCATTAGTATTAGGGTTAGTTTTATGTTTGGTTTGGGATTTGGGGTTAGGGTTGGTATTAAGTTTAGGGTTTGGCTTTGGGTCAGTGTTAGGGTTGGATTCGGGGGTGGGATTGAGATTAGTGTTAGGGTTAGTGCTATGATCAATGTTAGCATAAGGGTTAAGGTTGGGGATGAGTTTGAGCTTGGGTTTGGAATTGTTTTAATGTTAGGTTTATGATTTTGTTAGAGTAGTGTTAGGGAGTGTTTGGCTTGTGTTTGGGATTGTGGTTGCCGTTGGGACTGGGTTTGAGTTTGGGGTTGGGTTTATGGTTGGGATTAGGATTATGGTCAGGGATAGGATAAGGATTATGGTTGGCTTTGGGGTTTTGGGTGTGTTTAAAGTTAGGCTTAGGTTTAGGTTTAGATTTAGGTTTAGGTTTGGGGTTGGTATTTTGGTTGGGGCTGGTGTTAGTGATAGGTTTATCGTTAGGTTTATGGTTAGGTTAGGGTTAGGGTCAGGGTTAGGTTAGGAGTGGGCATAGGTTTGGGGTTGGTGTTCTGGTTGGTTTGGGGTTTGCATTGGTGTTGTGGTTGGGGTTTGAGTTTGGGGTAGGGTTAGGATTAAGGATAGGGTTAGGGTAAGTTTTAGAGTTAGGGTTGGGGTGGAGTTGGGGTTGAAGTTGGGGTTGGGGTTAGGTTTAGTTTAGGCATCATTATTTGCTTTGGTTTAAGGTTATGATAGTGTTAGGGTTAAATTTAGGGATCTGGATGGGATCAGGGTTAGTGTTACAGTGGGGTTTCATATTGGGGTTCAGTTGGTGTTGGTATTGGGGTCAGGGTTTTGTCTGACATAAGAGTTAAGTTTAGGGATAGGATTCGGTTTAGGTTTGGTGTTTGGGTAGGGGCTGTTGCTAGTGTTGGAGTTAGGTTTAGGTTTAGGGTTTGATTTAGGTTTAGGGTTAGGTTGAGAGTTAGGGTTGGGCTTAGGGTTAAGTTTAGGGTTATGGTTACAGTTAGGGTTAGGTTAAAGTTGGTGTGGGGTTTAGGATTATGTTTGGGGTTGTTGATAGCACTACAGTAAGGCTTAGGGTTAGGGTTAGGGATAGGGTTAGGATTGGGGTTGGGATTGGGTTTGTGGTGGGTGTTGGATTTGGGTTTTGGGTTGGTTTTAAGGTTTGGCTTAGGGTTATGGTTAGGGTTATGGTTGGCATTAGATTTGGGTTTATTTGGGGGGGTTAGTTTTAGGGTACAATTTAAGAATAGTGTTAGGTGTAGTGTTAGATTTCAGTTTAGGCTTAGGGTTTGGTTTGGGATTGCAGTTGTGTTTGGGGTGGGTTGTGATTGAGGTTGACTTTGGGGTTGGGG
Source organism: Choloepus didactylus (assembly GCF_015220235.1). Taxonomy (NCBI): domain Eukaryota; kingdom Metazoa; phylum Chordata; class Mammalia; order Pilosa; family Megalonychidae; genus Choloepus; species Choloepus didactylus. The sequence goes on from NC_051324.1 coordinate 15,040,343, forward strand.
TTTGGTTAGGGTTAGGGTCAGTTTTGAGGGTAGTATTGGGGTTAGATTTAAGGTAAGGTTTAAGGTTAGAGATAGGTTTAGGGTTAAGATAGGTTTAGGGTTAGGGTTAGTGTTAGGCTCAGGGTTATGGTGGAGTTTGTCTTGGATTTGGGGTTGGTGTTGAGGTTGGTGTTAGAATTAGTATTACAGTCAGGGTTAGGTTTAAGGATAGGTTTTGGCTTAGGGTTGGGTTTGGGTTTGGGTTATGGTTAGGGTTAAGCTTTGGTTTGGGGTTGGGTTTGGGTTTGGGTTGGTGTTGGGGTTGGCTTTCATTTTAGGGTTAGGATTAAGTTAGGCTTGAGGTTAGGATTAGGATTGGTGTTAGTGTTAGGTTTAGGGTTGGGGTTGGGGTAGTGTTTGTGGTTAGTGTTGTGGTTGTGGTTAGGTTTAAAGTGATGTTTAGGTTTAGGGTTATGTATAGGCTTAGTGCTAGTGTTAGGGTTAGCACTGGGGTTGGGGTGTGGGTAGGGTTTGGGGTTAGGTTTAGTTTGGGATGTAAGTTTTATGTTAGCTTTAGGGTTAGTGATAGTGTTAGGGTTATTTTTGGGTTTTGGATTGGGTTCAGGTTTAAAGTTATGCTTGGGATTGGGATTGGGATTTGGTTTATGATTGAGTTTGGCATTGGTGTTGTTTGGGTTTGGGTTAATGTTAGGGATGTGTTTAGGTTATTTTAGGGTTGGGGTGAGGTTTTCTATGGTTAGGGTTAGGATTAGGGTTAGGTTTAAGTTTCAGTTTAGGGTTAGAGTTATGTTTGGTGTTGAGTTTAGGGTTAGGGTGAAGATTAGGTTTAGGTTTCATTTTGGGATTGTGTTTGGGGTTGAAATTTGGGTTAGGGTAAGTTTAAGTTTAGGGTTAAAGTTAAGTTAGCATTGGGATTGTGGTAAGGGCTAGGGTTGGGATTGAATTTAATGTTATGTTTAGAGATAAGGTTTGTGGTGTTTGGGTTGAGGTTGGGTTTCAGATTGTCATTGGGTTTGAGTTTAGGATTAGGGTTAGGGCTTAGCATTTGGTTTAGGGTAAGGGTTTGGTTTAGGGTTAGGGTTAGGCTTAAGGTTAGGGTTAGAGTTAAAGTTAGTGTTCAGTTGGTGTTAGTTTGGGTTTAGGTTTAGGGTTACATTTATGTTTAGTGTTAATTTTACGGCTAGATTGGTGTTCATGTTATTTATGGTTTGGGTTATGGTTAGCTTTAGTGTTTTTTGGTTTGGGACAGGGTTGAAGTTAGGGTTAGGGTTAGGGTTACACTGTGGCTTAGTGTTAGATATGCAGTTGGGGTTGGGTTTGGGTTTGGGTTGAGTTTGATATTAGTGTTAGGCTTATTTTTAGGGTTAGGTATAGGTTTGGGTTGGGGATGGGGTAGGGTTTGGTGTTGGGAATACTGTTATAATTAGGGTTGTTGTTTGGGTTAAGTTTAGTTTTATGATTAGTTTTAGGGTTTGGTTTAGGGTTACTTTCAGTTTTAGGTTTAAGTTTAAGCTTAGGTTTAATGTTAGGTTTAGTGATAGGTTTAGGTTGAGGGTTGGTTTAGGTTTAGGTTTAGTGTAAGGGTTTAGGTTGTTGTTAGTCAGGTTTAGGTTTAGGGTTAGGGTTAGGTTTATGTTAACATTAGGTTAGGGCTGGATTTGGGGGTGGGGTTAGGTTTATGGTTAGGGTTAGTTTTAAGTTAGGTTAAGCATATGTTTAGGGTTATGATTAGGTTAGGTTCGGTGCCACTGTTTGGTTTGTTTGGGTTTAGGTTTAGGGTTAGTATTAGGATTATGGTTGGGGTTGGTTTTGGGGTTGAGGTTAGGGTTGGTTTTGTGTCTATGCTTGTGTTTGGGGATGGTTTTGGCTTTGTGTTTGGTGTTTTGTTTAAGTTTAGGTTTAGGGTTAAGTTTAGGGTTTGTTTTGGTGTTGGGTTTGGTGTTGATTTGGGGTTGGGGTATTGGTTGGGGTTAGCATTAGTGTACAAATAAGGCTAAGATTAGGGTTGGGGTTGCAGTCAGATAGTATTAGGGTTAGGGCTAGGTTTAGAATTATGGTTAGGGTTAGGGTGTTGGTTATGGGATTGGGTCATGGTTTGGGTTGGGGGTAGGATTAGTGATAGGCTTCAGTTTGTGGCTGGGACTGGGGTGTGGTTAAGCTTAGGGTTAGTTTTAAAATTAGGGTTGTGTTTAGGGTTAGAGCTATGCTTAAAGTTTGTGTTGGGTTTGGGTTTCAGTTTGGGTTGTGGTTGTGGTTGGGTTTGGGTTTAGGGTTAGGGTAAGGGTGTAACTTTGGGGTTAAGGTTAGGGTAAGAGTTAGGATTAAGTTTAGGGCTATGATTGGGTTTAGGGTTGGTGTTCATGATTTGTTTGGTTGCGTTTAGGTTTAGGGTTAGGTTAGTTTTGGGTGGGGGTTAAGGTGGGGTTTAGGTTTACTGTTAGGTTTAGCATTATGGTTAGGTTTGTCTTTGGGGTTAGGGTTATGGTTGTGGTTGAGGTTGCAGTTAGGTTTAAGGTATGGTTAGGGTTAGGTATGGGATTTGATTTGGGGTCAGGGTTGGAGTTTGCATTGTGATTATTAGTGTTATGTTTAGTATTAGGGTTAGGGTTTGGTTTAGGTTTAGGGTTAGTGTTAGTTTAGGTTTGGTTTTGAGGTTATGGTTATGGTTTATGTTGGGGTTGTTGTTAGCTTTAATGTTAGGGTTGGTGTTAGGGTTAGGGTTAGTGATAAGTGTTAGGTTTAGTGTTAGTGTTAGGGACAGGTTTAGGATTAGGTTTATGGTCAGTTTTAGGGTTGGGGTTGTGATTTCATCTTTAGTTGGGGTTGGGCTTATGGTTAGGGTTTTGGTTAGTTTTAAGGTTAGGGTTAGAGTTAGGGTTACGTTTAGAGTTAGGATTAGGGTTACTGCAGGACTTGGAGTTGGTGTTTCGGTTTAGGTTGGAGTTAGGTTTAGATTTATAGTTAGGGTTACACTTAGTGTTAGGTTCACAGATGGGGTTGGGTAGGTTTGGGGTTTGGCTTGTAGATAGCATTACAGTTACAGTTAGGTTTAGGTTAGGTTTAGGGTTAGGTTTGGGATTGCAGTTGGGCTTGTGGTTGGGATTGGTGTTTGGGTTGTTGTTATACTTAGGTATGTGGTTAGGGTTATGTTTAGGGTTACTTTTAGTGTTGGGTTAAGTTTAGGCTAAGGCTTAGGCTAAGGGTTAGGTTTGCAGTTGTGGTAGTGTTTGTGGTTGGGGTTGGGTTTAGATTTAGGGTTAGGTTTAGATTTAGCATTAGTGTTATGTTTAGTGATAGGTTAGGTTTAGGTTTAGGGTTAGGTTTGGGATTGAGTTGGGTTGAGGTTAGGTTTGGGTGGGGTTTTGGCTTAGGGTTTGGGTATCAGGTTAGGTTCAGTTTTGATTGTAGGATTTCAATTAGGTTTAGGGTTAAGGATAAGGTTAGGGTTATTTTTAGGTTTGGGATTGTGTTCAGGTATAGAGTTATTGTTGGGCTTGGGATTGGTTTTCAGTTTGGGGTTGAGTTTTGGTTTGCATTTTTGTTTGGGCTAGGATTTATGTTAGTGATATATTTATGTTTATCTTAGGGTTTGGGTTGGCGTTGTATGGTTAGTGTTAAGATTAGGGTTAGGGTTAAGTTTAGGCATAGGGTTAGGGTGAGAGTTATGTTTGGGGTTGAGTTTAGGGTTAGGGCTAGGGTTAGGGTTAGGATTAGGTTATGGGTTGTGTTTGGGTTTGGAGTTTGGGTTAGGGTATTGTTAAATTTAGGGTTAATGTTAGGTTAGGGCTAAGGTTGCGGTAAAGTCTTAGAGTTGGGATTGGGTTTAATGTTATCGTTAGGTGCGGGATACTGATTACGTGCTTCAACTTGGCGGGCCTGGGCCGGGGGACCTGATCAGCCCCTGGGGAGGGTGGTGGGCATGGGCGATAGCGCCCTCCACAGCCCCCCGGGCCTGAGAAAGTGGAGCCGGAGGCAGGCCCCATTTCCTCACCCAAAAACCAACCGTTAGAGGAAGCTTGCCGAAGAGAACCGCCCCCCTTATCTTGCCCGCACACTCCCTGTTGCCAGAGCAACTCCCCCACCGCCAGTGCGCATGCACCGTTGCCAGAGCAACTCCCGCCCGCTGCAACAGCTTCCGCATCCTCTCAGAACCAATCCTAGCCTTTATCCCCTCAGCATTACCATTTAAGGCCCTTTCACCCCTACACCAACCCCGCCCTCTAAGCCAGCCTATATAACTTGTGCCCACCCTAAATAAACGCTTTTGTTCTACCCCCCTGTAAGGAGAGTGTCTCGTTTTTCTCCCTCGCCACCCTCCACACCTTGCACGCCTCCGCCGGGGACTCGGCCAAGTCCCCGCCTCGCCCTTGCCTCCGGAAGAGCCTCCGCCGGTACCCACAAAGCAAACCTAACAGCAGAAGGTTCCGTGGGTGCCCGCCCCTACCTAGCTGCGATCGCAGTTAGGGGTAAAGTTTGTGTTTTGTTAGGGTTGGGGTTGGGTTTTGGATTTGCATTGAGTTTGGATTGAGGATTAGTTTTAGGGCTTAGCATTGGGATTAGGGTAAGTGTTTTGGTTAGGTTTAGGCTTAGGGTTTGGGTTAGGATTAGAGTTACAGTTAGTGTTGTGTTGGAGTTATTGCCGGGTTTAAGTTAAGGGTTTGGTTAAGGGTTAGGGTTAATGTTAGGGTTAGTTTTGGGTTCAAGTAATTTTAGTGTTAGGGTTAGGGTTAGGGTTACAGTTGGGGTTCATGTTTGGGTTAGGGTTAGCTTTAATGTTGTGTTTTGGGTCTGGGACAGGGCTGGCATTAGGGTGAGGTTTTGGGATATGCTGAAGATTAGTGCTAGGGTTAGGTTTAGGGATGGGATTGTGGTAGTGTTTGTGAATGGGGTTGGGTTAGATTTAGGGTTATGGTTAGGTTTAGGTTTGGTAGGTTAGTGTTAGGTTAGGAGAGAATTGGGTTGTAGGTTGAGGGGGGTTGTCATGTTATTCATGAGGTAGGGTTAGGCTTAGTGT